>NC_056725.1:406714507-406959507 GCF_019279795.1 Protopterus annectens | reverse complement strand
TGTTCAGAGTATGGGAAGTCTCTGGGACAGGAATCTATCCCTCCAGCATGTCCTGTTTATTGTGGTGACAAGGTTTAGGTCCCTAGAGCATGTATCTCAGAGGGATTGGGATTTCTTTAGGTGTAGCATGTCCAACAGCTCTGGGTTTGACATAGCTTTATATTTTAGGCAGAGATCACCTCGGAGTAGGCGATATGCTATGGAGTAAAGCTGGAGATTTTTGAGGCTGTCAGTGTAGGGCATTTGTTTGAGGCCAATAATCCTCTTTGTGAGGTACTTCTGTGGCCTTTCCAGCTGCTGCAGATGTCTTGTGAGGTACATTACAAAAGTGGCGTTGTACTTTATAATGGGTCTAATGAGTGTCGAGTAGAGGGGAACAATGACCTCTTTTTTCCTGGATGAGAACCCTTTTATGATGAGGTGTGCCACGTAGAAGGACTTCCTGACTACTGTGGCGATGTGACTATCAAAGGAGAGACTACTGTCCATCTGGGTCCCAAGGTCTCTTATCACACATTCAGTGTTAAGTAGATTGCTGCCTAGGTGGTCGTTCATGGGTACAGAGTTTTTATCAAAGGGGATGACACTGCACTTTTTGGCATTGAGCTTGAGGCCATGGCTCTGACACCAGGCATCTGTCTCAGCGAGGCCCTTCTGTAGGATGTCCACATCATTTGGGGACTTGATTATGACTCCTAGTTTGCAGTCATCTGTGAACTTCATTAGCCAGAGGCCTTCTTTGTTAGCCTGTACTTCAGAGAAGTAAATACCAAACAGGAGAGGTCCCAGGACGGAACCCTATGGTACTCCACTTGTCACTGCTTTGAGGTCAGATTTGGAGTCCACAACTTTTACAGTGTGGGTTCTGTCAGTGAGCCAGCTGGCAACCCATCTTGTGATGTAGGGATTTATACCTAGTTTAGTGAGTTTGTCTATAATTCCAGAATCGGGGATGGTGTCGAAAGCCTTGGTGAGGTTAAGATAGGCTGTGTGAACTACCTTAACCTCATCTACAGCTTTGGTGACTGCCTCAAAGAAGTCAGGTTCAGGAGGCATGATCTGCCTTTCACAAACCTGAACTGGGTGGGATCCAGAGTTTGGAGGTTACAAATGTCTTTGTTTATTAGTTCCATGATGATACGTTCCATGGCCTTGCAGACCAGGCTCATCAGGCTAATAGGTTGATAGTTCCCGGGATCAGTGGTGGCTCCCCCTTTGTGGAGTGGCATAACTGTTGCTGTGCACCATTCAGTGAGCACAAAGCCTGATGCGAGGCTATTATTGAACATGGTGCTTAAGTGGGGAGCCAGTTTGTTCTGAAGTTCGTGTAAAACGCAGCCTGGATGTTGTCTGGTCCCATGGATGCTGTGTTTTTGGCTTTAGAGAGTGCAGCTTTTACCTGCGTAGTTGTGATTACAGGGACTCTGCATTCTTCCTGTATAGATATGGGCCCTTTAGGGGTGGGGGGGTAAAGTTAGCACTGAACCTATCTTCCAGGATGTTGGCAATATCAGTTGGTTTTGAAATTTTCGTGCCGTTGTTCTGTAACTCATAGCAGATCTGGGTGTTGCCATCAAGATTCTTGACATAGCTATAGAATCCTTTGTGGTTGTCCTTAGAATTAGTGGTGATTTTGTTTTCATAGCTAGCTTTGGAGGATCTTATAAGGGATCTCAGCTTCTTGCTGAGGCTGACCAGGGAGCTCCTCCTCTCATGGGATTTTACTCTTTTGCAACAATTTCTTCCTTCTGTTGTAGAGTTTGTTTATGGCAAGGAACCACCAGATTGGCTTCCTTTTTTTGGAGGATACTGTCTTGGTTGTGTTTGGGATAGCACGATCCATGCACTCATGTAAGTGCTTATAGAGTGCATTTGTGTAGGATTCAGCAGTCATAACTGCATTGTCCATCTGCATAGGTGTCATGAAGGTCACCACTTCTGTCTTAAGAAGCATGAAGTTGGCTTTGGAGAAATTTTTTACCATGGTTTCCTTAATGGGGGCTGGGGGCGGGATGTGGATATCGAGGGTGATTAGCTTATGGTCGGATCGGACCAAAGAGGAGTTGACTTCAGGTGTGGAACACCAGCCACTCATGTTGGTAATGACTAGGTCTAGGATATTGTTGTCCCTGGTGGGGGTGTGGATAAGTTGATCCAGGCCATTGGAGTTTATGAATTCCAGAAAGCATTGAGCTAAGGAGTTGGTACATGAGTAGTTTTCTCAGTTAATGGTGGGGTAGTTGAAGTTGCCCATTATTAGAGTGTTTGGTTGAACCCTAGTATTTTCCAGTACATCAAGAAAAGAGGAGTGGGAATCCTGGGGCATGGTGGGGGATCTGTAGCAAGCTACAATTTGGATTGCAGTTTTGCCCAGAGTTAATTGCACTTGGATAACCTCAGATGCATTATGCTGAGCAACTAGCCTGAAGGTGTGGATATCCTTAATGAATATGGACACACCTCTGCCTTTGGTGTTTCGGTCCATGTTACATGGCCGAAAAGTGTGGTATGAGTTATAGCCTGGTAGTGCAGGGGTGTTCTCTGGAGCTTTGGACCAGGTCTCAGTCACTGCACAGATATCGATGTTCTCCATTTTAAGGAGTGCCTCGAGTAAGTGCATTTTGAGATTTAGACTTCTAGCATTGAGTAGCATTACCCTCAGTTTTTGCTTGCCTGTTCCTGTTACAGTGGTGAATTTGTTATTTGAACCTTGCCTAAAAAAGGCACTATAGGGGCAGCAAGAGCCTTAGCCAGTATCCAGAATCCCAGGGGTGACAGGTGCAGGCCATCTGTGGCAAAGCATCATGGTCTGTCAACCATGTCATCCCAAGCAGACAGGTACTGGATCCCCTTAGAATGACACCAGAAGCTTAGCCAGTAGTTGAAGTCAATCATTTTGTCCTTGTACTGCGGTATCATTCGGGGTGATGGCAGAATGCTACTCAGGGCTAGGGTCATACCTGTCTGGGCTACAAGATCGGAGAGCTCTTCCATGTCTCTTTTCAAGTAGTCCAGGGAGGTACGTCTCAGGTCATTCACACCAACATGGACAATGACAGAGTCATATTTGTACTTGTTGTGGAGTGACCTGAGTGCATGGGTTATGTGGCGGATCCTGGCACCTGACAGGCAGCTGACAGTAACCTTCTCCTTGATTAGCCTGGTGAGTGGGACATCAGTGTACCTGACTATAGAGTCAACTATGACTAGTGTGTTGGGTATGTTGTTTTGCCTTATTGGCTGTGGTTGAGTGGCACACTGAGTCTGTGGGCTATGTGTCATTTGGGGGGATGGAGGTTGCTTGCGTTTCTGCTTTGGAGGTCTCTGTTGCTTAAACAGATTATTATTGAGAGCCTCCGCAAATGTTTTTGTGTTACTATGTGTGGACTTTGGTGGTGTAGATTTAGTGAGACTATGTGATGAGTGTGGTGTGGTGCAAATGTTTACCTTCTACTCATGGCTGTCAAGTTCAGTGTTGGTTGACGAGATTGGTAGAAGGAGAGGGCTGTCTGTACATGAGGCAATTTCTACATTGCTTCAAGATGCCCAGATTCATCAGATAGACAGGAGAGAACACTGGGAGCTGACCCTTGGGCATGCCTGAATAAAAAACTATTTTCCTCTAGATAAGTGAGGAAAGTGAGTACAAGAGCTGTTTTTCTCTAAGCAAGTGAGAAAAGTAAGTACAAAAGCTGTTTTCTTCTAGGTAATGAGGAAGGTTGAGTGCTATAGTAATTAGTAGCTTATTTAGTGCTTACAAGTTCTGAACAAGTGCTGAGCACGAATAAGCAAATTTAAGTGCTAAAACTAAGAATCTGTATCTGCACTAGACGAGTTACAGGACAGAAACAAGTGCAAATGCAGGCTTTCAAATCAGAAAGTTGAGAGACATGGAAGAGATTGCCCAAATGGCCAATAACTACAATTTCTGGGCCAGATCCACTCCTTATGTGGTAGATAGGTTAATTAGTGCTTACCACTCCCACTGATAAGCTAGAAGGCTTCCCTCCAACACAGACAGGCTTGGGGGGCTCAGAAGCTTACATACAGTCCTGGATACAGCAAATCTGTATCTGGAACACTAGTTACAGGAAAGGTAGGAAACAGGCTTACAGTTTTTTTTTTTACAGAAAAGTAGCAAAAACAGTAGTAAATACAATTCACATGCAGTGCAAGCTAGCACACTTTAGTATGTAGCAATATTTGACCAAGCACAGTTTAAAAAATGTAATTCAATTAAAAAGGACTAAAAGCAAGTGCAGAAAGAGTTTATTAGGTAGAATGTGGTAAAGAGATGGGTCTGGGGGAGTGTCCCAGATTAAATCTACAATGGGGCGGGCAATTGCAAAAGCCACCAAATTTAAACTACAAGCCAAAAATAGGGAGGGTAGGTGGGACAAAACAGTTTCAACAGAGATCTAAGCAACAACTAACATTACAAACTCTAAAACCAAAAAAATATACTCAGCTCTGTATATTTGCGGATAGATTGGAAAGCAGTCTCTCAGGTCACAGGTTCCAGCAAATGTTTACCTTCTCCTCATGACTGTCAAGTTCAGTCTTGGTTGTTACTAACAGGTCTAATTTTATGCAAGTGATCCTTGAGTTAGATAACACACAAGCTGTAAAAGCCAGCTATACCAAATGAAGACACGACAGAAAATGGGGGGTGGGGAAAAAGTTTCAACAGAGATCTAAGCAACAACTTACAGTACAAACTCTAAAACAAAAATATACTAAGCTCTGTATATTTTCAGATAGAGTGGAACGCAGTCTCTCAGAACAGGGAGACAACAGTTTCAACAGACATCTAAGCAACAATTAACAAACTCTAAAACAAAAAAAATATATACTCAACTCTGTATATTTGCAGATGGATTGGAAAGCAGTCTCTCAGAACAATGTTTACATTCTACTCATGACTGTCAAGTTCAGTCTTGGTTGTTACTAACAGGTCTAATTTTATGCAAGTGATCCTTGAGTTAGATAACACACAAGCTGTAAAAACAGTTATACCAACTGAAGACACAGCAGAAAATGGGGGTGGGGAAAACAGTTTCAACAGAGATCTAAGCAACAACTAACAGTACAAACTTTAAAACCAAAAAAATATACTCAGCTCTGTATATTTGCAGATAGATTGGAAAGCAGTCTCTCAGAACAGGGAGACAACAGTTTCAACAGAGATCCAAGCAACAATTAACAAACTCTAAAACCAAAAAAAATATACTTAGCTCTGTATATTTACAGATAGATTGGAAAACAGTCTCTCAGAGCACAGGTTCCAGCAATTAAATGCAGGCTGCTACTAACAGGTCTAATTTTATGCAAGTGATCCTTGAATTAGATAACACACAAGCTGTAAAAAAACAGTTATACCAACTGAAGACACGGCAGAAAATAGGGGTGGGGAAAACAGTTTCAACAGAGATCTAAGCAACAACTAACAGTACAAACTCTAAAGTCAAAAAAATATAATCAGCTCTGTATATTTGCAGATAGATTGGAAAGCAGTCTCTCAGAACAGAGAAACAACAGTTTCAACAGAGATCTAAGCAACAATTAACAAACTCTAAAACCAAAAAAATATACTCAGCCTTGTATACTTACAGATAGATTGGAAAGCACTCTCTCAGAACACAGGTTCCAGCAATTAAATGCAGGCTGTTACTAACAGATCTGATTTTATGCAAGTGATCCTTGAGTTAGATAACACACAAGCTGTAAAGCCTGTTATACCAACTGAAGACACAGCGGAAAATAGAGGTGGGGGTGGAGAACACAGTTTCAACAGAGATCTAAGCCACAACTAACAGCACAAACTCTAAAACCAAAAAATATATCAGCTCTGTATATTTGCAGATAGATTGGAAAGCAGTCTCTCAGAACAGGGAGACAACAGTTTCAACAGAGGTCTAAGCAACAATTAACAAACTCTAAAACTAAAAAATATATACTCAGCTCTGTATATTTGCAGATAGATTGGAAAGCACTCTCTCAGAACACAGGTTCCAGCAATTAAATGCAGGCTGTTACTAACAGGTCTAATTTTATGCAAATGATCCTTGAGTTAGATAACACACAAGCTGTAAAAACAGTTATACCAACTGAAGACAGCAGAAAATAGGGGTGGGGGTGGGGAAACTGTTTCAACAGAGATCTAAGCAACAACTAACAGTACTAACTCAAAAACTCAAAAAATATACTCAGCTCTGTATATTTGCAGATAGATTGGAAGGCAGTCTCTCAGAACAGGGAGATAACAGTTTCAACAGTGATCTAAGCAACAATTAACAAACTCTAAAAAAAAAAATCCCACTCCACAAAGGGGGAGCCACCACTGATCCTGGGAACTATCGCCCTATTAGCCTGACGAGCCTGGTCTGCAAGGCCATGGAACGCATCATCATGGAATTCATAAACAAAGACATTGGTAACCTCCAAACTCTGGACTCCACCCAGTTTGGGTTTGTGAAAGGCAGATCCTGCCTCCTGAACCTGGACCTGGTCGACTTCTTTGAGGCAGTCACCAAAGCTGTAGATGAGGGTAATGTGCTTCACACAGCCTATCTTGACCTCGCCAAGGCTTTCGACACCATCCCCCATTCTGGAATTATAGCTAAACTCACTAAACTAGGTATAAATCCCTATGTCATAAGATGGGTTGCCAACTGGCTTACTTACAGAACCCACACTGTAAAAGTTGCAGACTCCAAATCTGACTTCAAACCAGTGACAAGTGGACTACCACAGGGTTCAGTCCTGGGACCTCTCCTGTTTGGTATCTACTTCTCTGAAGTACAGGCTAGCAAAGAAGGCCTCTGGCTAATGAAGTTCACAGATGACTGCAAACTAGGAGCTATAGTCGAGTCCCCAAATGATGTGGACATCCTACAGAAGGGTCTCATTGTGACAGATGCCTGGTGTCAGAGCCATGGCCTCAAGCTCAATACCAGAAAGTGCATTGTTATCCCCTTTGGTAAAAACTCTGTACCCATGAACTACCACATAGGCGGCAGTCTTCTTAACACCGAATGTGTGATAAGAGACCTTGGGACCCAGGTGGACAGTAATCTCTCCTTTGATAATCACATTGCCACAGTAGTCAGGAAATCCTTCTACATGGCACACCTCATCACAATAGGGTTCTCATCCAGGAAAAAAGAGGTCATTGTTCCCCTCTACTCTACACTCATTAGACCCATTATAGAGTACAACGCCCCTTTTGAAATGTACCTCACAAGACATCTGCAGCAGCTGGAAAGGCCACAGAAGTACCTCACAAAGAGAATTACTGGCCTTAAACAGATGCCCTACACTGATCGTCTCAAAAAACTCCAGCTTTATTCTGTAGCATATCGCCTCCGAGGTGATCTCTTCCTAACATATAAAGCTATGTAAAACCCAGAGCTGTTGGGTATGCTACACCTAAAGAAATCCCAGTCCCTCCGAGCTACAAGCTCTAGGGATCTAAACCTTCTCACTACAATAAACAGGACTTGCTGGAGGGATACATTCCTGTCCCAGAGACTTCCCATACTCTGGAACAAGCTATCCATCTATGTCAGGCAAAGTTCCTCAATAACACTCTTAAAGAAAAATCTTGATGAGTGGATGGGAAATAGGAAATACACCACAGGGATCACTTCTGTGGCTCAGTTCAACAGGGGGACAGGAAATTAACTTTCTTGGGTTGGCGTAAGCCAGGGAACTTTGTTGACTAGGCTTACTCAGGCCCTTGGGCCAATAGCCTAGTACCTATCTATGAACCTATGAACCTATGAACTCTGGAAGTGCACCACCAGATCCAGCACACTCTAATAAAGGAAACTGAAATATCATTTATAAATCTTTAAGAAAATTCATACCACAGATCAAAAGGTCATACACTTTCCTTATTCATAATGTCATAAGTGGGAACATGTATTGAAGAATATTAGATTAAGATTTCATTAGATAAGTTTTTTAGATAACTTGTTATTAGATAAAGTGACAGATAAGCTGTATGTCACCTACAAAAGATAGACAGATGGACAGATAGATAGATATTGCTTTCTTCCAAAATGCAGCAGTATTTAAAGTAACAATTTTAGCTTTTGCAAGCTCTGCAAAAGGTGCAATGCAGCCATTCTGTAGATTGTGTGTTGTGCTTTTATATAAGTTTCACTACACAGATGAGACTGCTTGTGTTTGCTTTGCTGCTCATGTGTGGCAATCAAAATGCAGCTACCTGCACAAAAGCCCTCCTTGTCTCATGTTAAATATGTGATTGCTCTATGCTCTACCACTTAGTGCTGCCAGGCTGAAAATGCCTTGTGCAGGCACACTCCACATCTCTGTGAATCCAAGTCCTAATCAGAATTCTTTGTTGTTACAAGGAGCTTTTGCTGTACCAATGTACTACCAGTCACTGAGAGGAAAAACTGAAAGAAATTATAAGAACCTGAGATGTTCTACAGCTCTGAAAGCTACAATACACTTGACACTTTCAAATTGACAGTGGCCAGAGGCAAATATGCCTCTGATTATCCAACAGCTCTAAGTGCATCACTCAGGATTCTTTTTTGTATGTGACAGAGTGAACTTTATTACAGCTTTCAAAGCTGTCAAAGGTTTCTGACATTAATTGGTGGTTGCCATGTGGGCTGCAGTATGAGACTAGAGCATAACAGCTCTGAAAGTGCAGAAGAAATAAAACTTGTTATATACTTTTCTGATGTCAAAAAAGCATAAAACATACCCTTTTGCTGATTCAAGAGTGTAATTATCACACTCCATGTACTACAAGCTTTTAATTATTTATATGACTTTTGGTATGAGAGTATGGAAAACAAACTGTGCCCTAGCCGTTAACTTTTAACATGAATCAGTGCAGTGCAAATAAGGCATTTAGTCACTATTGTTTTTGTGGCTTTAGTTAGCATGTTTGAAAAAGCAAGGGATATTCTTACTGATTATGTGACTTTTGCTACTTTAGTGCGTTTCATTCTCTTTCTCCTCATGAGAGTTACTTGTGGTCTCTTTAATCCAGCAATAAATAGAAGCAGCCTTGGCCGGGATTTTGTTAGCCAGCTCCGTAGCAGAGTCCCTTTAGTTAACCTGAAATACAGAGGACATCACTGTTAGTAACATTAGAGGAAACCCGCAGCATCCTGACATCCATTAATCAGACATGACAACCTGGCTGCAGTGAATGTTATACTCTGCTATGTTTTAGTTCTGCAACAGTAGTAAGTGACAACTAGTACAATAAATATGAGGGCAGTAAATGTTACAGAGTAATGCAGTCTTGCACAGGTGCATAGGCAATACCCATATTTCCTTGATTTTGTTTTTACAGTTCTTCTTCTTAAAATGAAACAGACAATGCTAATGTGGATGCAGCTTTAGTTTCATCACTGAACTCTCTTCATTTTGTTTTCATTAATTTTGTCACTAGGCACACAAAGTCAGAAATAAATGCGCTCAGCTGTTACCTTTCTGTTTTCAGTAAATACCTTATGCAAGGATTATTTGTTGTGCAGTTCTACGTATAAAATATCTGACAGCTTTACAGTCACAGGTTGATTTAATCTTCAGGCTTCTGAAAGCCAAGAGATCCCAGAGGCCATTTCTACATCATGACCAGTTTATTTGTAGCACTCTGCAATTTACATGTCTATTGGAGCAGATATCTGTATAAAGTATTGTCTCAATGATGTAATCCATATTTTGTGTTCTAACATATCTTCCATAGTCAACAAGCCAATTTATTGGTTAACCACAACTAGAGTTATATCTGATCGCTAAGACTTTGAACAAAGCTGGTCAAGTAACTGAACTACAGGGACCAGCTCCAGGTATCAACCAATGAAACAATAACAGCTCTTTTGACTTGAATTAATACAGATAAACCAGTATCCACTGCTCTACACTGTCTAAGAGGCTAAGTCTTGGCTCTTAGTGTTAGTACTGATCACCAACATTGGTGATGATGGTCACAATTTTTGGGTATGCTGCCAACTCATTTATTCGTAGTATTATTAATGATCTTCATAATTTAGGATATATATCTCTGGCCTTGCTACAGGGAACCGAGATGTAAGTACAGTCTTTACCACCTTAGCTAGCAATAAGCCAGTCACTGTTATGATACTAATTTCTATGACACTATATATTTCTGCATGTGTAATTTAAGATTTACATATTGCAACATAGTTCAGATTCTATTATTTCTGAAAAATTGTAGGGTAATCTTGTTTTTGTATTGCACATAAAACAGAAGTTTCCAGTTAGCCCCTGTGGAGTGAGGAGGAAAGCAATGTAGAATTTGGTGTACAAATTATTCCATACTACTGATTTTGTTTTTTGCTTATTCATAGGTTCTCAAATTATGTCATATTGAACCTCCCTCAAGCCAAAGAAAAGTCCTTGAGTTTCTCCTGAATATCAAAAGAGTACTGTTGATTTTCCCATAAAAAATACTGCACTGTACAAAAGTGGACCAACCACTCCTGTAAAAACACACACACACACACACACACACACACACACACACACACACACACACACACACACACACACACACACAAAGCAAAAATACCTGATATTTAGCTTAGTATATTATTTCTTTACCACTGATTATACTTTTAAGTATGCATCATTTTCATACTGGTTTGGACCTTTCCTGAAAAAAGCCTGGGCATCCAGAGGGAAGCTAACCTCATCAGTTAAGAAACATGGCTTTGATAATATAGTATAATTTTTTTGTCTCTTTATCTGGTAAACCCACTTCACACAAATGCTTTTTTTAGGGGTGACCCGACCCAGGGTCATTGCCTGGTTATATGACTCCCTCAATGCCACCTAGAAGCCAAAGTAAGAAAACAGAGACAGAAGGAATAAAACACGGGTCTATAGGTTAATGCGTATTTGCCACTCATAACCTTACTCTTCTGAGCCAAACTGCCAGACTTTTATTATTCATAATTTATTAAAGATCAAAGTATACTTAGCACAATGTAAAAGCTGTAGTTACCTGCTATGTATTGTTGGGTCATGTTCCTGTTTGCTTTATATAAGTATAACATATGCATATTTCTATGTGTAGGCTCATTCTAGGTCTGCAAAAATGATATTTATATTGTGATATTTGTGGAGCACTTTTATTTGAAAGCTCCATTGTGAAAGGGTTCTATGTTTATTATGGGATTCCATTGTCAATGGATTCTGCTCAGATAAACCTCCCACGTAACAAACAAAACTAAATAAATATTCATAAAGTGACAAGAAAATACTGAAGCTCTACACACAGTGAACAGAGTTCAGGGATACTATTTCCTGTAGAGTCATGATTACCAGAGAGCCTGATAACTGTTTCATAGGTGCCAACTTGGAATTGGTTCTTCTATTTTCCTCCTGGTGAGAGAAGAAGCAGAGGGCATTAATTACTGAATGTCTCTGACAGGGCAGTGAGTGTCTGTGTGGGACCTTCCTGATTGGTCTGGTTACTATTCAAGGCATCTACCAAGAAAAGGCTACAACAAACCTATAGACCCGAGTCATCTGAGACAAGATTTGATCACCAAAGAGCCTGTGCCCTGCCTCTCATCTTGGGACTGGTGCTACAGTTTTGCTTCTGGTTTGAGAAGAAAAAAAGGGGCAATGTATCCGAGTAATGTGAAGCTGTGGTAAGACCAGTACTAGCACTAGCTAGGTAGTAGCCAATGAGGTGAATCTCCGCTATTCATCATTCCTGACAAACCTAATTATTTTTTATTTCTTTTTAGTAGGTACTGCTTGATTAGCTACTGCCTAATTCTACTTCAAAATATCTTCTGAAATACTTCATCCATAAATCATCAGGGTCTACTTTAATAGCTTCTCCATAAATGTTTAGCAGTGCCCTGTATAGATATTAACATAGATGTTAACATTTTTCATTTAAAGGTACCCTTAAAATTCCAGCAATATCTATTTGCATGAGGAGCAACTAGTTTGCAGTGACAAGCACTGCCTCCAGAGTTGCAAATCAGATACTCCTGACTTTACTTCATATTCTCACTGCAACTGTCTAATCAATAAACACTGCTGCCATGGATATGAACTTTCCTACTATCTCTATTACCCTCTTGGTGGATATGGGCATCCTGAGACAATGTAGAAATTGCCTCATGTTTACTGACAACCAGTTAATTCTCAAACAAACTAATAAGGTATCTGAGAGATGTATTTACCCAATGTCACTGGAGGCAAAGCTCTCACATAAAAGCCAGTAAAGTTATCAGTAGTACACACGCAGCACCCATCACACACAATTCAAAGCAGACATGTATATATGCTGAGAAACTTAAATCTATCCTTTCCAAATCCCAAAGACCTCCTAGATGAAGTGCCTTCAGCAGCCCCAAATGCACTTTATCAAAACAACACCCACATCAACACATACAGCAACATCTCAGGGAGCCTCTATTTCTAAGCCCATAGGGCAAACCATCACAAAATCCAGCATTCTGGTCATTGGAGACTCCATTGTGAGACACACTGATGTCCTTCTCACCAGACTGAGTAAGGAGAAAGTCATGGTCAGTTGCTTGTCAGGGGATCAGAATCTGGTACATTCCACACACTCAGGTCATTGGAACACATGTACCAGTACGCCTCAGTTATACTCCATAGTCATAGACCATACAAGTGTAAATGACCTGAGATGTACCGCCCTATACTATATAAAGAGAGACATCATGGAGCTCTTGGAATATGTGCCCCAGGCTGGTATGAGCCTAGCACTTAGCAGCATTCTATCATCTCCATGGATGATGCCACAATGTGAACAGAAGATGACTGACTTTAATAATTGGCTTAATTTCTGGTGTCATTCTAAGGGGGTGCAATATATGTCAGCATGTAAGGATATGGTAACCAGACCATGCTGCTTTGCCAGGATGGTCTGCACCTCTACCTTCTAAGCTTTTGAATATTAGCTAAAACCTTGTCCTCCTCCATAGTGCCTTTTTAGGCAATGACAAACTGAAAATACTTCTAACACAGCAAAACAAAACCAAGAAAATCTAAAGGTGTTACTGCTCAGTACTAGGAATTTTAACAAGAGACTCCTTTCCTTGCAAGCTCTGTCACACTTTCTACCCTGTCTGCACAGAGTACTACAGCCCTCACGTTTTATTAAAAAAAAAAATCTTCTTTTTAAACTTTAGCAAACTGCTTACAAAAATATAGCAAACAGTTGCTACAGTTTATGCCCTGCATGCATGGAGAGTTTCAATGCTCAGGTTTTAGTTAAAAAAAAATCTGTAGCAAACTGGAACACACATGGAGCACTACAGTGCTCAGGTATGACTGCAAATGCAATACCATCTTTTAAAAGCTGGTATAACATTAAAGAGAGATCAGCATCGGCTGATCACACCCCCAACATTGTGCACCTATGGCTGTTGCCTCTTTTGCCTCACCCTTGCTATGCTACTGAAATGTGAAGGTGTCTCGATATACATAAAAAATAAATGTACCTCAAGGCTGGTCAAAAAGGATGATGCACTTGAGCTTCTCCACATTCAAATCACCACAGGTAAAATCCCATACCATTTCCTTGCAAGATATAGCTCCCTGTATATGATGCAGGAAACCCATGAGACATATTTAAGCTTACTGGAGACACTCACCATCCAACCAAATGCCATACTCATGGGTGACTTTAATTACCTCACTATTAACTGGGAATCATATACAACACTAGATGAGCAGGCACAGGGATTCTTTGATTTTGTAAACATGAACTCTAGACCAGATTGTCAATATTCTAACCAGGGAAGTAGACATGCTGGATCTGTTCATTACTAATATGGGAAAGCACTGCACACCCCCTAGTATTAATGTCATCTGTGGTAAGGTCAGACCACAGTACAATCTCCTTAGAAGCAAAAATAAAACCTGGAACCCCAGCTAACCATGGAATGTTCAGGAACTACTTTAAGGCTAACTTCCTACTATTGAGTGATAATTTTAAGCTCCCCTAAACCCTGAGAACACTGCTGCCTATGTGGAAATGTTCAAAAAAACTTATACAAGCATGTTAATAGATGCATAAAGGCATCTTTACCAACCAGGAATAAGTACAGAACTAACTCAAAAACAAGCTGCCCCGGTGGAATCCCAACATCAGTAAAATGTATAAAAGAAAGAAGAAAATTGTGGCCAAAACTGGGAGCTGTAGTACCCATCTGGATAAAAGCACTCTCATCAATCTAAACAAACAACTCAGAGAACAAGTAAAGTCTACCAAAGCTAAACTTTAGGTGAATTCAAAATTCACCTCTAACTTTACTCCTGTCTCCACCTCAACCTCCCCTCAGGAAATACAAACAAATATAACTCCCCCTACTGTCACTAGGAAACAGATTCTTAATGCTCTCTCTAAGGCTAAGAACAACACATCAATGAGCCTAGACAATATCCCAGAATACCTTCTAAATAACATGAAGCACAACCTAACGGGCTGTCTGGAATCACTATTTAACCATAGCATACAAACAGGCTTCGAGCCTCATGAATGGAGAATAGCAACCATCATCCCTCTGCACAAAGGTCAGGCATCTATGGACCTTTGAAACTAAAGACCCATAAGTCTCATTAGCCTCATATGTAAACCCATGGTGAGAATAATCATAGAAATGATCAATAATGACATAGAAAACATCCAGACACAGGACCCAATGAAGTTTAGTTTCGTTAAAGGCATGTCATGCCTTCTCATCCTGATGGACTTCTTTGAGAAGGTCACCAAGGAATGGATGAGGGCAAAATGGTTCATGCTGCCTACCTTGACCTGGCCAATACATTTGACAACAATGCCTCACTTGGATATTGTTGACAAATTCAAGGGGTTAGGTATAAACCCTTTTGTGATCTAGTGGATACCCAACTGGTTCACAGACAGTATCCAGGAAGTTAAAATTGTTGTCCATCTCTATAAAGAGGCCAGTCACAAACTGAGTCACTTAGGGATTCATCTTGGGACCACTCCCTTTTGGCATTACTTGTATGAAATCATGGCTAATTTCAAGGACCTCTGGCTGACCAAATTTGCAGATGATTTCAAATCTGGAGCAATCCTAGAATCAGGAAGGGCTGACACAGACAAATAACTTGTGTCAGAGCCATGGACTAAAACTAAATGCCAAGAAATGCATAATTGTATCCTTTAGGAAGTAATCCACCTCTGGTAACTATCATATTGATGACACACCCTTAAGAGATGACCCAGTAGACAGGGACTTGGGGACATACATAGACAGCGATCTAACCTTTGACCATCATGTGTCTACAATAGTGAGGGAATCTTTCTATGTTGTGCAACTTATAAACAATGGTATGGCATCTAGGTCTAAGGAGGTAATTGTTCCAGTGTATTTGGCATTCATCAGACTTATCGTTGAGTACAATGCCTTCTTTGGTGTGTACCTAACCAGACACATCCAACAATTGGAGGGTCCATAGAGTTTCCTCACTAAAAGAATACAGGGCATAAGTAATATGTCCTATGCAGACCACCTCAAAGCCCTATCCCTGTATGCTGTCTCCTACAGACTGTTGAGCGAGATCTATGCCTGACATATGAGGAATTCCTGGACTCCACCCTGATGGACCACCTGCATATCCATAAAACAAACTGCACAACAGTTACCCACTCTAGAGACCTCAACCTTACCTGTGATATAAATAGGACCTGCTGGAGAGGCTAGTATGCATGCAACATACTACCCTTTTTCTAGAACAGTTTCCCCATCCATGTGAAGCAGAGTTGCTCCATAACACAATTCAAGTGTAACTTGGACAACTGGATGGAGAACAGGAATTCATCCCTGGTTTGGTGCCTTTGTCTCTAATGGACACAAGCAGCCTGTAAATGGTTCATCTCCCAGGCCCCTGCTTACACTTATCAAGGGTACCAGAACTTGTCAGAGATTTGGGAATCATGGCTAGGCTTAAAAAGGCCTCAGTGATCATTAGCCTAGTACACACCTATGAACCTATGAACTCCATTCTCTAATTGTCTGAAGTAGTCACACTGCTCACTGTATCGGCCTAATGTTTCTCATTCTTCTGACAAATAATCTGAATGTAAGAATTTCAAATATTACATAAAAATAAGAAAATGGCAGAACATGTATTTCTAAAGGAAATAATAGTACTTCACAGTATTTAGGAGGTCCATACTTTAAATATTGAGGGAAATGTCAACATTAACTAGTATGAGGTTGTAGACATATTTTCTATAAATAATTATCATACCTTAATTCCTAAAAGATAAGATATCCCTCCACATTCTGTAGAATGAAGAAGAAGGTAACGTAAGGTTATCACATTTAAGCTTTCTTAATGCCAATAGCTCATAAGTTTGACAATCAAGCTAGTGCTTGCTTATAAAATGCACAATATAATTTTTAGTGTAAGAATGTTACATATTATTTTGTGTATTACATTAAAATCCTTTTTGCAATAATGCCATTAATTAATTAATTAATTAATTAATTAATTAATTAATTAATTAATTCATTCTTTTTTTATCTGTAACTTGTGTAAATGATTGATTGATTCAGTGAATTTATGGAAACAGCATGAACTTAGAGCATTTTCTCAAACATTTAGACAAGCATCTTCAATTAGCATACCTTTACAATTTAATTGCATACTAAACAGATGTAGCAGTTAGAAAAATGCACAAAAATACCCATTCCAATATTTATACACATAGATATGTGTGTATGTGTGTGTGTGCATGCCTATTTGTATATTTTCTTTCTTTTTTTATATAGGCTCATTGGTTTCATAGGTTCATGGGCTCATATGAGATTACTATGCTAGTTGTTTAAGACCCCTAAAAATCCTAGCCAATATAACCTGATTTTACCCAATATATGGCCCCTAGGGGCAAGAGGATGGCTTGGATTTGTTCCTATTAATTGAGTATCTTACAGTTTGTCTCTGTTCATATGGGACATAGGCACTAGCTCAGGTGTGAATTTGTGATATCCTCATCCATTGATCCAAACTGCATTTGAAGAGGGCCAGGGAAAGGCTCTGCATAACATGAATAGGAAGCCTGTTGCAAAAACAGGGCAATCTCTGAGACACATATCTGTGTCTCCAGCATGTTTTGTTTGAGTCACGGACTAGGTTTAGATTCCTAGATTGGGTGACTCTCATGCTGTTTGACTTACGGATGTGCAGCAACTCCATCAGGGCTGGATTTGTGAGTACCTTGTAGGTCAGGCATAGGTCAACTCATAATAGTCTGTTGGAGACAGAATAATGGGATAGGACTTTTAGTGTATCCGCACAGGTCATGTTGTTTACACCCTATATTTTCTCCGTGAGGCACCTCTGATGTCACTCCAGCTGTTGTAAGTGCCTAGTCATGTACATGCCATATGGTGCATTGTACTTGATTATTGGTCTAATGAGGGCTGAATATAGCAGGACTATAATTTTTTTGGATCTGGATGCCATACCTTTACTTATAAGTTGTGCCACATAGAGGACTTTCTTATCACTATGGACATATGGTAGTCAAAGTTCAGGCTGCTATCTATCTGTGTACCTAGGTCTGTCACATCTGAGTTTACTCTTAGGGGTGTGCTATTGATGTTGTAATTTGCAGAGGTATTTGTCTTCCAAAGGGTATGATAATGATTTTTTCTCACTTAGTTTTATGTCATGATTCTGACACCAACCATTTGTCAGATGTAGACCATCCTGAAGGATATCTACATTTTTGTGGGATTCAATGATTGCCCACAGCTAGGAGTTGTCAGCAAATGTTGTCATCCAGAGCCCCCCCACCGGCTAAAAAAAAAACTAAGCAAACTACTTCTAGGGATAATGCCTGGAAAGGATGGCACAGAAATAAAACCCCACAAAATGAGCTCAAATATAAGCAACTTTGCAACTCTTGTCAAAAAGCATGTCATCTATGATAAAAAAAACTATTTCTCCTCAAAGCTCTCTACCCAACAAAACAACCCCAAAATGTTCTGGAAATCAGTTTCCTCTCTTCTCAACCCTGGAACTCAAAATAACCCTACACCATCTCCTGACAAAGACCCACAAGAAATTTCCCAAGCTTTGAACTCTCACAATGTCATTGATACTATCCAAAAGCTTGTCAATGACTTCTCTCTACAATCTTGCAAGACTAAAAATTGTAATGAAACCAATACATTTTCCTACTCACTGTCAAAACTTGACTTCCCCTCTAATAACTGCAACTCCAGCAATACCCCATGCACTCTGCCTTTTACCATCCAACCTGTACCCATCTCTCTAGTGCACAAACTACTCTCTAAATTAAAGCCATGCTCCCCTTCTTCAGATGGCCTTCAATCTGAATACCTAAAACTAGCAGCAGATTCCATAGCTGTCCCTGTTAGCATTCTCATAAACTGATCTATCTCAGAATCATATGCCCCACAACTCTGGAAAACTTGATTATTACTCCCCTATATAAAGGTGGTAATGCCAGTGACCTCTTTAACTACCGGCCCATCTCCATACTTTCACCTCTATCGAAAATCCTAGAAAAGTGTATTCATTCACAATTGCTTAAACATCACATTGACAATAATCAGCTAGCACCCACCCTACATGGTTTTCGGCCAGCACATAGTACAACTACAGCCTTACTTTCATTTACTAACACTGTATACAAAGCTCTTGATGCTCATCTACTAATGTCAGTTATATTACTAGATTTATCAAAAACATTTGATAGTGTCCCACCCTAAACTACTATAACAACATGAGGTCATAAACTGCTCTCCACACACTGTAACCTGGTTCTACAACTATCTGCACAACAGAAAATCTGTTAGATGGCAAAACAAACATTCAGATTATTTTATCAACAATACAAGGGTCTATTCTTGGACCCCTGCTCTTTAATGTATTCATCAACAATCTCCATGAAGCTTCCCAGCAAAGTGTACTCATTCAGTATGCTGACGATTCAACATTAATCACCTCTTCTAACAACTTCTCAGATCTCACAAAGTTTACACAAAAAGCTTTTACATCAATAGAATCATGGCTTAACGAGACTCAACTGCTACTTAATCCCAAAAAATCAAAACTTCTACTTTTCTCACCAAAACCTCTAACTCTAGACTTTAAAATAGTCTCACAAAACAATACTGAAATTGAAATTGTACAAATGTCTAAACTACTTGGTGTTATAATTGACAATAAACTCTCTTTTGAGAATCGTTTACTTAGTGCAATCAAAAAGACCCATTTTAAGCTGAGTAAGCTCTATAGGCATAAACTCTATCTGGACATGTCCACCAAGTTAAAACTGGCCAACAGTCTTCTTCTCCCTTCTCTCCTCTACACTAGCTCCATTTTCACTAACCTACACTCACATATCTTAAATAAATTACAATCATGCTACTGCAAAATAGCAAAGTTTGTCTCCAATATGCCATCTCACACTCATCACTGCCTGGCCATTAAACCTTTAAACTGGTTCAAATTCCCCTACTATCTATATTACACCCCACTAACTCTTGCCCATAAATTACTTTATAACCCAAATGACTGCCCTTCTCTTCAAACTATTATACAAGCACACATTCCAACTCGAATTCTTTGATCTTCAAACAAACAACTCCTAACCATAACCAAATCCAACAAAAGAGCTGGTCAATGACTTTATTCTCATGCTGTCCCCAAATTATGAAATGCTCTCTCCCCATCTATTACCCAATTAGACTCTTTAAAATCTTTCAAAATGGCACTGAAAAAAACACTTTCTTAATATCCATCTTTGCTCCTGTAATTCCATGATTAAACCACCTTAAATCTTGATCCTCAGTCTGTAACTCCTTCTACTAGCTTCTTAACTGTACATATTTCTAAAACCTATCATATTATAGGTAATCTTATACTGTATGTTAGTTTTGTAATTTTGCACATCATATTGAATGCTATGTATCAGTGCTTTAATTTGTAATATTTTATATTTGTAACCTTCTTATCTTTTTGATACTATGTTATATAAATTCTGTAAGTGTTTTTTTTTTTTTTGAGCTTTTCTCCCCCCCGGGCCTCAACTGAAAATGGGTCCTTGGCCCACTGATCTTTCCCGGTCAACATGTCAAATAAATAAATAAATACATTAGCTTAGACTTCAGTGAAGTATATTCCAAGCAGGAGGTGTCCCAGCACACAGCCCTGTGGCATACCAAAAGTTACTGGCTTCTTGCTGGATCTGGATTCACCCACTTTAACCACGTGTCATCTCCATGAGCCAACTGGCTATCCATCTGGTGATGCAGGGACTGATGCCCTGCTTTGTGAGTTTATTTGTAATACCTGAGTGGTGAATATTGTCAACTGCCTTGGCCAGGTTGAGGTAGGTGGTATTTGCTATTTTATCCTCGTCCATGGCCTTTGTGACTTTCTCAAAGAAATCCAACAGATTCAGTAGGTATGACCTACCCTTGACAAAGCTGAATTGGGTTGGGTCCAGTGTTTTGAGGTTTCCTATGTCATTATTTATTAGATCCATGAATATTCTTTCCCTGGCCTTACATATAAGACTAGTCAAACGTATGAGTCTGTCAGTAGATGGTTCCCTCTTTATGCAGAGGGATGACTGATGCTGTCCTCCATTCTATTGGGACAAAGCCAGTCTGGAGGCTGTGGATAAACAGAAATCATAATGGGTGTGATAAGTCTTGATTTAAGCTGTTTAAGAGGCAATCTGGTATATTGTCAGACCCCATTAAAGCCATGTTTTTAGCTTTAGAGAGTGCAGTGGCAACCTATTCTTTGGTGATAATTGGCGTGGGAGTAGTGGAGGGTATTTCTTGGTAGAGAACTGGGGTTGATGGAGAGGGGAAATTTGAGCTGAATTTGTCAGCCAGATTTGCTATATCTTCAGGCTGAGTATAGATGATGTCAACTACAACTAATTCCTCACGTTGTTTGGTGTTGCCCTTAAAATTGCTGACATAACTGAAAAAGGTCTTATGGTTACCCTTAGGTTTGGAGACTATTTTTACCTCAAAGTCTGCTTTCAGAGACTTGACTACTTCTCTGATTTACTTGTTTAGACTAAAGAGGGACTTGTTGCTCTGTTGTGCACATTCCCTCTTACTTCTTGACAGAATTTTCTTTCTTTTGCTGTACAACCTATTTATACCAGGTATCCACCAGGGCGGCTTGTTTTTGTGGTTTGGCCAGAGTTTATCTTGGTCTAGTACTGCTGTTTCTATGCAGTTGTTTATATGGTCATACATGGCTTTTGTGTATATCTCTGCATAGGTTTCTGTGTTTTCTGGGTTTGGGGGAGCTTGAAAACTAACTATGCTGTCCCTTAATAGGTGGTACTTTACCTTAGAGAAGTTGTTTTTTGGATTAGGTGGGATGACTAGTTTTAACTTTATTTCAAGGTAGACTGCATTGTGATCTGATCTTACCAGCAAGGACATCACACTAGAGGGTGCAGCTCTCTCCCATATTTGTCAGAACAAGAGGTAGGATAGTTGGTTCCCTTGTGGGTGTGCAGACTAGCTGCTCCAGAGCATTTGAATTTACGAAGTGAAGAAATCTTTGGGCCTGCATGTTAGTAATCATGTATGCCTCACAATTAATAGAGGGGTAGTTAAAATAACCCATGAATTTTTTACTGGGCTGGATGGTGAGTGATTCTAGTAACTTCAGGTATGCTGTACCAGTTTCCTGGTTCTTGTTGGGGACCTGTAGCTAGCAAGAATATGGTAATGGATTTTTCCTATGGTTAGCTGGACATGAAGTAGCTCAGACATGTCATATTGTTTGACCAGTCTTGAGGTGTGCTTGGCCTTTATGCAGATAGGTACACCTCTGCCTTTCATGTTCAGTGGATGGTTGGAATATATGAAAGGTATTATAGCCATGCACTGCTGTAGTGCTTTCCATGGCTTTGGACCATGTTTACATGTTTTTTTGTTTTGCTCTGGTCTTCCACCTCTGCATATTGAAGCTACGTGTGTGTGTGTGTGTGTGTGTGTGTGTGTGTGTGTGTGTGTGTGTGTGTGTGTGTGTGTGTGTGTGTTTCTTTATATCTGTATGCCTGTATATTTATATAGCTATAGTTATGTATATATCTATATCTCCCCTTTATATTATCAAAGTGATTAAACTAGTATATTAAATATCAGTTCATGTAACTGTGTCAACATTAGATTTTTTTTGAGAAATAAAATTAACGTTAGTATCCAACACAGTCCTTTTAACAATTTCTTAAAAAAAATATTTGGTATTCTCGATTTCAAACTATACTATGATATTATTAACTGTAGCAGATTAATAGCTATGTAAGATTTTCCCCTAGGTTAAAGAGGTGGTCTCCAACTTGGGTAAAACTATTTTATTATTATATCAAATCATTTAACTTTAATCCCAAAGTGCCTCCATTCCTTAATAAGGAAAACATGAATAAGATTAATATACACCTGTCTCTTAAACATAAAATAAGTATTCTACAAAGCATTTTTAAATATTTAAACTTATTTCCTGCTTTCATTTCCTTGCAACCCATTCACCTTAATCCTAACCTTAAATTAAACAAGAAAATGATAAATTTTGACCAATACCCTCTCCTAAAAGATAAATCTATCTCAGACTTCTTCCCCTTCAAGCATGAATCGATTTTGACTATGAGGTCTCGGAAGAATCTCCTCATAAGCTACACAATTATTATAAGACAAATTAAGGAACTTTGTCATAATATTTTAGAAGAACCTACTTTGACCTCAAATTACATTAAAACCTGCCAAACCTTATGGAGTTCATTTTCGCTTAAAAAGAAAATTATCTTCAGCTCCTATAAACTTAATAACACTATGAAAACTCAAAAAGATGTTATCCACTCAACCTACTGGCAGGACCAGGATTCCTCAATTTCAGTTAGCCAAATTTCCCAATTTATTCAGTTATCCACACAATTTATCACCTTTAAAAAACTTAAATATACCCAACTTATGTTGTTGAACAATACATATTTTACCCCATCTATTTTAAATAAAATCTATCCCAATACCTTTCCCATATGCCCTTACTGTCCTAATCAAAAAGCTGACATTATGCACATTTTTTGGAGCTGTAAATGTTCCTACAAACTTCGGTTCTCCTTAAGGGTTCAATTGAAAAAAAAAATGGGCTACGAGAAATCCACCCTGTCTTGGAAATTCACTCCACTACACATCCTTCTTTCTGGGTTGTCTAAATTACAACTTTGTATTTTAATTTCTCTTTTCACTTTAATTAAATATTACATTACCCTTAATTAGAAAGACAGGTCCTTACTTTCATGGGTTGGATTTAAATGCTTAGCCATCAATCACTTATTAGCTCACAAACAATTTATAGCTGAAAACTCCATTCTTATTTTATGGATTATTGGAAGATGTTATTTGATCATATCTTAGCCTAATGTTATTCTTGTTTATCTTTGTATGGGCAAAGTGTACTTTTGTATATAGTTTCTTTGATATTTATTGTAGCTTGGTTGATATTATGTTTAAACTTGAATAAAGAGATTTAAAAATAAATAAGTAAATAAATGCCAAAAGAATAACCATATAAGAACATACTGTGTCTGACTAGTATGAGTGACCTAAGTAATTGGTGGTATTCATAGTCATTAGTTGAAAGCATAATGTCTATCCACAGCAAATACAGGATCCATTGAGGCTTTCTGCGAATGTTAATAAGTTCTTCTCCTACCTTCTGCGATTCATAGTCATAATTTGACACATTTCCACAACATTTCCAGATTTGTTATAAAAGGCAGAATTATGCCCTTTCTATCTACTTTGAAATCCATGAAAATGGTTTCTCTTACTGCTAGCCTTGCTATTTCCCAGTGTGAGCTGCTTGTTTTGCTCAAGGCAAAACTGCTTGCACCCAGCGGTGCTCACCAGCCAAGGAGATGTGGATATAAGCAGAGAATTAATCACTGCAGTTTTGTTAATCAGGAAATCCTTGACAGGTTTGGAGTGGACAGTGAGGGTTTTAGTGAGTATGTATGAGAGATATGTAATGGGCACTGAGAAGGGGGTGCATGTATTTCTTATCCTTGTAGATACTAAGGTATGCATAGCCCTCACTATACTTGCCATGGAGACTTTCCAGAGAAGGACTGTGGACATGTTGGGTATGTTCCAGGCTTCTTGCTCAAGGATATATCAGCAGCTACTGGTTGCACCCTTGGAAGCTGTGGATCAGTATATCAGGATGGAACCCAGACTATGGGTTCCTTTTATGGAGTGGCTCATTTCCCTGAGGTGCTTAGTGTGATAGATTGCATCCATGTTGCAACTACAGCCCCATCTGGTCTACAGAGGAGTGGTACCACATTAGGCAGAGCTACCAATCCATCAGTAGCCAATTAGTGTGTGAAGTATGGGGGTGCATCACCAATTTGTCCACACAGCATCCTGGCAGAGTACATGATTTCCATATCTGGAACTCTAGCTTACTCTACCACCTCTTCTTGCATGGGAGGATGCCAAGTGATTGTAAAATGTATTGCTTAATACTAAACCACATTTTCTTTGTTTTGCCCCCCCCCTTCTCTGTTTTTATCTTTCAGGTGGTGCTGGATATCCAGTATAGCTGTGGCTCAATGCACCTGTCAGAAATCCAAGTGGAGCTACTGAATTTAATTTTAATACAACCTTGTAACAGACCTGTATTGTCATCGAAAGGGTCTTTGGTATGTTGAAGAGTCAGTTTAGGTGTCTGGATGAGTCTGGGGATGCCCTTCAGTATGACTCAGCTACTACATGCAGAATGTTTACTACTTGTTGCTTTCTGCATAACATGATCAAGCACCAGTCTTGTGGTGAAGTGAGCCATGCTGTTACTGCATTTCCCAGTCCTAGTCCTACTAATGATGACCAGCTGGCAGCAGTGATATGGGACCCCATTTGGCACACTTCTGCACTTCATATGGCTGCACGGGTGAAGAAACAACATCTAGTCCAGAACTATGGACCATGACATTCAGGTTAGTGTTTCCTTTCTTGCAAAAGGCACATATAATTGATGAATGCAGTGATATGTCTGGGGTATGCGGTGTAGTGCATGGTCTGCTGCCATTGCTCATTAGACATTTCCTCTTATCTTTTAACAAGGTTTTTTTTTTTTTTATTTCAGAATAGGTACTCATATTATTGTTTATAAAAGTAATGCCCAAGTCTTCACTGACACCTGCTCATTGATGTCATAAGGCATCATATAAGGAATAATTATATTTTTAACTGTTTTGCACAATAAATTATGCTTAAATGGTTTATGTAACTGTGCACATACCAAATCTCCTGAAGTAGTACAATTAATAAAAAGTATTTCAGTTATTAACATGAGTTCATAACTTGTAATTAAAATATATTATTATGCTCTGTTTAGGTACTGCACATCTATTTATTTCATTTTGTCATACACAATAACTTGTGCCCATGGAGATGTCATCATTTGTACAGTGCTGAGGGTGAAGTGACAACAGTGCTAATTAACGTGGCAGGACACTGATGTAATCTTTTTTTTTTTATTTTCTAAGGAGTGTTTCTCTAAATAGTGTGTGGTTTTATGTTCACAGCGATTGCCAGCTGTAACATTTACAATGGATAAGTGGTTAGCGTTGTCACCTCACAACAAGAGGTTCTTGGTTTGATTCTTGGCTGGGATGCCTTCTGTGTGGAGTCTGCAAGTCCTTCCTGTGGGTGCTCTGGTTTCCTCCCACATTCCAAAGACATGCAGTAGGTGGACTGGACACTCTAAATTGGCTGTACATGAGAGTGAGTGGTACAGATGAACTACTGGAGCAGAGCTAGCCACCTGGTGGTGTAAAGCTTGGCTTGAGACGATTCTCACTGTTGGAAGTGACACCCTGACCCCATGTGCAAAAGGATTTGAGGATAGATGGATTCCATGAATGCAGTAAAGGGAAAGGATGAAAGTCTTTTAGCAATGCCATAAGGTTTGTCAAGTGCTTGAAATACTACTATGAATTTGTTGACGATGCAGTATAGCTTGCTATGATACAACTTTGGCTTGCTGCAGTTGGACTTGCAGTATGTGCACATGAATATGGGTGTTTGTGTCACCATAATTTGATTTATTTGTGATGAAAGCAGACATGTTTTCATTACTGTATTGTTTGGCCAATGTGTGTATGAGTTTGGTATGTTATTTGAGGTAAATGAATGCAGCAGGAGGGATCCAGACAGAGAAAGGACAATTTAAGCCATTTGGAGAAATGTGTCCTCATGGCAGTCCTTAGGACATACTGCAAATGTTTTTTTTTTGGAAACGTGGGACCCAAACAAGCTGAGATGGCAAAGGCCTAAACCAAGTGGTTATGGATATAAATGCTACTGCTTCTGGAAATGCCTCTGAAGATATTGTGATGAATGATTCCCTCGACAGATCTCAGCACAGCTCTTGGCTGAGGGTTTCTTGAACACAGCTATTATATTCATTTTTAACAAATGTATCCAGTGTCTTTTCAGAAACATTCCATTTTCAGAAAGGAAATCTATTGGCTGCTCTCACTTCTTAACAACCTGTTCTTGTAACTACCTTACTGTGCAACTTTGTTGTTTTCTCAATCTTATTGCATGTTTCAGAGTTTATCTACTCTTTTATCAGAGTAGAATTTTTGCAATGACTGCTCTGGCTTAAATTTCCTTTCTAAGGAAATCACATTTTCTGGTAATAGTAGAGGTAGGCAGTCAACTCCTTAGTCTCTGGCTACTGAAATGGAAATAGGTATGCACACCAAATGAGAGGACGTCTATATTTCAGCCACGTTCGAGATATGGTTCACCAAGTCATCGTTAAGGATTTTCACAGCTTGAGCTAACCTTTTTATGTGACCACTGATGTGGATGGCACAGAAAAAAGGGATCTGAGACAACTATATCAGGTATTCTTTCTCCCAGGAATACTGCTTTAAGTGCCTTGGTAACCCCGTCACTTGTTGTTGTACTCTAACTTAAGGATCAATGGAAAATAAATAATAGTTAACACATATTAGATACACCATTTTTGAAATGAAACAGATCTGTTCTAACCTTATTCTGTGTCTTTACAGGATGGTCTCTAACTTCTTTTGCTACATTGAAATAATTGACTAATGTCAGAACATCCCATCTGTTTTCTTTACTATGAATAATTCCTAAATGGGACTCCAGTATTCCTATTATTTCTTTAGCTGCTTTAAATATCAAATGTTGTATACAGCCTAGTTCTTCTGTAAACTAAAAGTTGACTTGTGTTTCTTTATCTGTATAATACTTTTCCTCTGGCTAGCCTTTTGTTGCCACATCTCAGAGCATTCACAGCTCTGGATTACTCTGAGCACACTACTGAAAGAATTTTGTTTTCTTTGGTAAAAGGCAATTATGGAATTATTATGTGTCCTAAGAAATTTTCCCCAAACAATCTTTCTTATTGTTGTGGCAGTTTCAAATGGTCCATCATATCTACTTTATGCAGTTCATTGCCTAGTGTATACATCAGACCTAAGTGATACTTTTGAAGTCTTAGCAATGTTCTTTGCAAATTTGTTGGTGCCCTTTATGAGAACTTGTTAAATAATGCTCTGTAGCAGTTTGTGAGCTGATTCTACAACACAGTTTAACAATAAACATATTCATAGAATATTTCATATCCATGCACTGTGGCAAGTGCTTCTTTTTCCATCTAAAAACATATCTTTATGCATTTGTAAAGGCACTTGCCCCATGACTTAGCTTCTCACAGAACCACAGCACCAATACCATTCTTATTGGCATCTACCAATGTGATTTGCTTATTCATATTAAAACAATTCAGTCTGGGTGGTGCAGTTACTATCAAGCATTTCACAGCTCTTTACTTACTATCTATTCTGGTAACATTGTACTTTATGCCCTAATAATTTCCTTAATGGCAACAAATCACATCATGTATGTTTGAAATAAAGCTAGAAAGACACTCCATGATTTCTCTAAGTCTCATGAGAGTTTATTTGGCCTTTGGTTAAATAATCTGTATAGTATCTGATTTCAGGTCTTCTGTTGGCAACTCATGATAAGTATGTCTTAGCTTTGTAGCTCTAATTTTGATGCTATTTTGACTCAGCCTTTCTAGTAACTTATTTAGTCTCACATCATGTTATTCATGTTTGGTCCCTTATCATTTCATAATCAGCAAATTTCAGAATTCTCTGTGTAACAACCATCTGAGGTATATTGGGGCTATTGAAAATACCAAATGCAACTTTCCCAGAGACAAATTAAAATCACACAGCTTGGAACTTTCCATGCCAAGTCTTATTTGCCAAAATCCATGATTTGCATCAGGAATCAAAAACAGAAATATGCATTAATTATGACTAGGCGGCGCAGTGGTGCAGCGGTTAATGCTGTCGCCTCACAGCAAGAGGTTCTCCGGTTCGATTCTCTGCTGGGGTGCCTTCTGTGTGGAGTTTGCATGTTCTCCCTGTGTATGTGTGGGTTTCCTCCGGGCACTCCGGTTTCCTCCCACATTCTAAAGACATGCTTCTGGAGCGTTTCTCCCTGGGCCTCCGCTGAAAACAGGATTTGTGGAACCTAGTCGGACTTTTCCGGTCAACAAATGTTAAAAAAAAAAATGACTTGACAGGTATCACTTCTTCTATAGTAAATGGCAATGCTGTCTTTAATTGTGTTACGGGCTTTACTATATGACTTGTCTGGAAATACCTGGTAAATAACCCAAGCCAGTAAATAAATCTTTATATTTGTTATGTAAATCATTAGATGTAGCATATTTAACTGTATTTTAGTTCAATATTCACATGTTCCATCCTGCCAAGTATCTTACAAGTCAAATAACCCAGTGCAAATGGATCATTTGCAACATCATCAATCTGGAAACTGAATCTTTTATTTCTTATTCTCAAATTAATGCACAAGCCATTGTGATCTTTTTTTTTAAGTATAAATAAACAGCTTCTGTCTTTCATACCAAGTACTTCAAATGTTTGAACAGACATAACAGTACATTATGCTACAGTACCTGGTCAAAACTTCATACTTCATTTATTAATTTTGTCTTTTCCCTCAGATTGCCAACATATTTTATATTGTTACCTTTTCTGTAATATTATTTTGCACACAAACTCTATCAAAAAGTAATTAAAATACTCAAATATGTGCAATCATTTCAACTAGAAATCCATTTATTTGATTTTACACAATTTATCAAAATAATTTTTGCCACAGCTTCTGCATTAATAGCAAGACATTTCTCTTTATCATGATTATAACCATATCTGCTGTACAAGGTTTTATCTGTACTTTATTTGTTGTCTCTATTTTCCTGTGACCATTGAGCTTACTCCGCTACTACTCTATTGACCCATTCATTCTCCCTGGGTTATAGTTATAAAGATTATTTATTCTCAGTGGGGTGAAGGGCAAGCAGAGAAAGACTGGTGCTGACATTTATAAGAAATATTTTTTTTCTTTCTTTAAGGCTTTTTTTCCTACTCACACTCATCTGATTTGAAGATGATGGCATACCATAGGCCATTGTGATGCATACTCCCATTTCCACATGAAATTATCGAATGGCCCTGTCTCCTTTGTAGACAGGCACACCCATGTGATCCCCAATCTTTACTGGGGATTCTACCACAGAGGGTATGCCCTGAGCAGATGCCCCCCCCTCACAGAAGAGATGAACTAGCTTAAGCTTAGTTATTCCTCAACTCCTGGAACTTAAGTCACCTGACACATCGATGAAGCGTTACCCCTCTGTGCCAATGCAGCTGTCTCTCTGATAGTTGATTTGCTTCTAATTTTTGCTGAAAACTTTATGACTCATGTCAATCTATTGTTAATCATTTTACATGCTTCCAATTATCTTGCAAGCCACTCTACATGCATCATACTCTTCAGTGAGCTATTTTAGTTGTGTGTGGTAGGTTCCCCTTATTTCCATAGACTGGTCATATTTTTAATGTTGAATCTGATTCTTGCTGTAATTTTACTCTTTTCTGATAGTATTTGACACCAGGTATGATTCTACATCACAGCAATGAGTCATGTAGCTCACTAACCAGACTCTCTGTGTTTGGTTCTGTTCTTTAATTCATATCATAGCTACCAGTAGACTATGTGGGACCTTGTGCTATCATGAAGACCAACTGGTGGATTAATGGATGATTCATCCTTTTTTCACAACAGCATTGACATTTGTATATCATTATTGCAAATGATTTGTGTCCCTCTTGAATCTCAACTGTATTATAAACTTCTAGGGCTCCAACCTTTATAACTTGCTGATATGTAGCACAACTGTACATGTTTAAGCTTCTCCAAAGTTCTGTTTACATTCAGTGAAAAGACAAAGTTCTGCAGTCTCAGTTTCCAGTTCTCATACAAACTAACCTGATGAGGGCAATTGCCAAGCAGATAGAGATGGACCATCTTTCAAATGAAAGGCAAAATAACTTATCTTTATTTGCATCTAAGCCATTGTATTACTTTCTAGTACACTGAAAATTTCATTTTCACTTTTGTATCATGTATTAATTGCTCATATAAGAAAATATGTAATTTTCTTCAATACTTACAATATAATATTAGGTATCCCAGGATGACTAAAATAATAACACAGGGACTTGATTTGTGTTGCCTTATTTATTAGTAGGTATTTCAGACTGCACTACTTCAAACCATACAATTAACAATGCATAATGAATACATTAGGCTAAAATGCTAATTTCTTGAAGGTGTACTCTATATATTAAAGGAGTTAATAGTAGTACACTTGCAAACTTCTTAAAATGCCTGGAGGTTAATGAAGCACTACTGGTCATTTATCTTTGTGCTCATTTATAGCTCCCTTTGCAGCTAAGTTAAACTATTTTTCTGAATCTCAGCCCTTACACCACTTTGCATTGAATCACCTAACACAGCTTGCTAATATTCCTCACACACAATTATGACTTCAATAAGTGAAATTGTTTAGCAGTTATTATCAAACCAGGCACCAAAGGTGCAAACAATCAATTTAGGAACACCCAAGTAGCAACTGCTGAAAGGATTTGGATATACTTATTCTTTTTTCTATGGTATACTACTTTCTGCATTGGGTTTAGTTTGGTAGTTGGCTTGTCAAAGGCTATTGAATAAAACTCTTTAGATAAAATTAGAGTCTCAAATGTAATTATGTGTAGAGTTACACAGTGTCCAAGTGGAATGTATTTTAATTTGTAGTCTGTATTATTATTACTAGTATTATTACTGACATCATTGTCATTTCTTTGAAACCAAGCACTTCAGTGTTTACTTGTCAGTACCCTTTTCCCATTAACTGTTGTTGCAAACTTGCTAAGGCAAGGCTTGAAAGGTTTGGTTGTATTCAGAAAGAAGGGAAATGATCTTGCCTTTGTGTTTGAGTGACTTCTTCTCTCATACATACTCACACATAACGTATGGTAGACAAAGACAAAAGTAACCGTATGGGTCATACCCTAAACTCTCCTCTAGAATTATACTGATTCAGTTTATAACACAAAAGACTCCTAATTTTAGTTAACAAGGCTGACATTCAAGACTTTCAGGCAATACTTGATATATGATTAACTGTTTTACCTCAACAGTATTGTTGTTAATCATAAGATGTCTTGTTTTTATACTCAAGCCTAGAATAAATAAAATTGTGCATGTGACTTAAAAAGTAAGATTTATACAGTGTAGTAGGTTAAAGAGGCCAGTAGTACTGGAGCCCTACTGTTGCCCATGCACTCACACTCCCCCCAGACACATATACACAAACTCAAAGGGAGACAGATAGACAGACATACCCATCTGTTCTTTCTCAAAATACAACATATTACTCAACTGTTAGGTATTCATTAATTGACCTGTAGTGATGAAATTTTATCAGGTGGTATTAAGTTAAAATGTAACTTGACAAATGGAAATCACAAATGCTGGCAATCACACAGTCCATGCAGATAACAGTGAAATGTGCTATGAGGTGAAAGTGCATTCTTTTCACTGACACTTGGGTAAAGTAAAGATTTTAATTTTAACTAGAAGTATTAATTTATATTCAGTGCAAATTTGCCAGAAAATGTAATTGCTGAAAACTGGTCTATAAACATGCAACAACAAAAACGTTGCCAGGTGTTTCTCTTTTGATTTTCTGTGAAATCAACATGTGCACCTACAATTTTGTGGTTAGAGTAGATATAGCCACTTCTATTTGGTTTTACTATCTTTGCTTCTTTATGATGCAACATTCACAAACCCTGTCAGCAGTGAGATACAGAAATGTGAAGCAATTGTTTGCACTCACTGCAAAACATAACTAAATTCTGAGATGTTCTTTCGCTGAATATTTTTCTAGATGGTGAAGCTGTGATCAAGGTTAAGCTGTTGCTATTGCCTGAGAAAATTATTCGTTTTTGACAGTTTGATATTTGAGTAGATTGATTTAAGTCAGTGGCCACCTATCTGAAGACACATAGTGCCAATCTTTAGTTTATAGGGCATTATCTGTGCTCAGAAACCCTGTTTCTGCTCAATTCTCCTATTTCAAATATCACTTTTTCCCATACACACCTTTATGTTATTTTTGTTACCACATCATTTGCATTTGTTCTAAGACCATGGCAATTCTTTTTGCATTAAGCACTTGTATATAGTTAGTTTTGTAATGCATTGTCTTAATATGCAACTTTAGCAACTGCAATCACTTGCCAATGCTACACATGAGATATCCCAGAAACGGAAAGTCAACCTGTGTCACCACATAGAGATGTTTAATGATAGGAGGATTGGACATATGTGTCTTGCTTGTGTCATGACAGGACCTAAAGATAGAGGATGTCACTGCATGACCATGTGGGAAGCGATGTGGCTCTTTTACAATCTGGCTTCTATTGATTAAAAGAGGAAATTAATTTTTGAAACTTTCAGAGAATGTCTTCTGACAGTGCAGCAGGCTTTAACAATAGATTATCCCTCCCTGCATTCATAGGAGAATGGACTCATTCTATATCCCCATCTGCTTGCTGTCCCCCATTTTTACCCTTGCAATGTGAAACTGATATTATTGTACGCCTTAATATTTCTTTATTTGTAACTATTTTTAAATGTTTTGCTGCATCAAAAGTCATCATTTCATGTTAATAATGTTTTAAATACCCTATTTGTATACCTAGACAAAGGGGCACTCTTAGCTACTTCCAGGTGTCTTTCCTTTAATTTTAGTTGTATCTTTATTTTATTTATTTTTATTTTACATTTGTTGACCGGGCTAGTCTAACTGGATATATTTCCATTTTCAGTAGAGGCCCGGGGAGAAAATCTCCAACATAGTATAAACAGTATTATGCAATTATATAACAAAAACAAGTACAAGTACAAAAAAATAATAAGAGGTATATACAATCAAAAGAAGGCATACTCAAAGTAAAAATACAAGTAGGTCAATAATATAACAGTTGTGAGATTGTTTGATAAGTGAGATACATTATAGTTCATTGTTGGTTAACATAAACACTTGTGGTTATAAGTTTTCGGAGATCAGATATTAGCATACAGAGGGGTATGTAGAGTGAGATGTAGAACCATAGGCAGTAAAAAGAAAAGGCGGTTAATTAATTAATTAATTCATTCATTCATTCATTCATCAGGGTTAGTGCAGGGACATAACCAGTGTGATTTTAGTTGAATTTTGAGTTTTTGCTTAAAGAGTGACAGTGATGGAAGTAGAGTTAGATTAGTAGGTAGAAGGTTCCAGTGTTTCCCAACAGTATTGGAGAAAATGCTGTCACCTGACAAGTTATTGGACTTACTTATACTAGCAAGTAATTTACCTGAAGAGCGTAGAGAAATCAGATTATTATAAGGGGTAATGAGGTTAGTGAGAATTGGAGTATTATTAGGTTGGTAAAAGATTTTGTGAGCAATGGTGAGTTGGGAAAAAGTTAGCATGTTAGGGAGTTCAAGCCAGTCAAGCTGCTTAAGATTCAGACAGTGGTGTGTTTGAAATGCATTGCCAGTGGCAAACCTGGCAATATTGTTATAGGAGTAAGATAGTTTGAGAAGATTATTTTTTTTTAGATTAGTATAAATAGGAGAAGCATAGAGAAGAGTTGAGATTAAGTGAGAGTGGGCAATGGTGGTTCTAGCTAGAGGAGGTAGGAATGGTTTGATTCTGTATAAGGAGCCAATTTTTCTGTTCACTGCTTGAATGGTGTTATTTATATGCATATCAAAGTTAAGGTTGTTATCAATTGTGACTCCTAATAGTTTGGTAGTTTATTCGGGAGAGATAAGGGTACTGTTGTTAGATATAATAGAGAAATCAATAGGAGAGGACCTATGGATGACAATGTGGACATGATTAAAAAGGACTCATTCTATATCCCCATCTTATTCTATAAGAGCAAGTTCAGTTCTGCTGGCTTCCCTTTCAGTGTTACTTATATTTTTGTTTGATTGCAATCAAAATCATTTTTGTGAAAAATATTTCTTCTGCAGTTTCAAAGCATAACATAGAAACGGAGTTGTCTTGCTTGATTAACATTCATAGTTACTTAATTGTTGTAGGCGAGAGGCTGCCTGGAAGATAACATCTTTTTAATCATGTCCACATTGTCATCCAACACCATCTAAATTAATTCCACCCATACTTCTCAACTTCTTCGCACAAGAAATCTGGAGAAAACCTAGCAAAATGGAAGAGGTCCATAAACAGGGACAGATTTTCTGCGGTGGTACAGCGGTAGCGTTGTTGCCTCACAGCAAGAGGTTCTCCTGTTCGATTCTCGGCTGGAGTGCCTTCTGTGTGGAGTCTGCATGTCTTCCCCATGGTCAAGTGGCCTCCGAAAGACATGCATGAATGGGCATGCCTTCGCTGAAGGTTGGGCGTTGGGCTGGCTACTCAACACCATAAAAAGCTACTGCCAATCATTAGCAGACTGGAGTTCCGCTGTGGTGACCCCCTAACCGGGGTTAGATTAACAGGAGTTGTGTTTGTATGCATTTTCTGAAGGATAGAAAGTCTGAAACTCAAATGTATGTCATTACTTAGTGACTGTAGTCCTCAGAGATTAACCAGAATATCACAAATTGTATGAGTCTCCAAAACTGAAGACTCTGACAATAGAAGTGTACAGCATTATCAGTACTTTGCATTGTAGTGATTGCTTCCCAATAATTACCTGTCACAGTACATCAATCACTGAATAATATGGTGAGGTGCCACCATACTCACTTCACTGGTAGTCCAAAAGCCATGTAACATCTCTCCATAATCACTGAAGCAGGAACAAATGAAGTGTGCTCACCTGTACCAATACTTCGTAGTCTTAATGCACGCTTCACTATAATTTTCAAACTCTGTACCTGAACCAGCAGAAGTCTCAACTTAGCTCCAAAGTATTTCCAGCAAAGGTCATCCAAAAAACAAGTTTCATGTCATCATATAAACATGCTTGTGATAATGGAAACACACAGAATAAAAAGCGAGCCACAATCTGGAGTAGTCAAGGCATCTTTAACCCACATATACATAAAAAATCACAGGCACATAAAAACTAAGTACTTCCATCTTTTACATACTGGGACTTCATCAGTTATTAAAACAATGTGTCATTTCGTTTTATAACTTTTGACCCCTCACCCTTGTTAGTCCATCACACATTTAAAGTCATGCAATCTACACAAAACACTATCAGCAAGAGCACTCGGATCCCTTATGAGTGTCTGATTGGAGGGGAGCATCACTTATATGGTAAATGAAACAGTTTTGTTAACCAAAGTGAACTGTGCTACATTTTTTTTTCATTTGATTTGAGATCATTGTCCTTGCACCAGTTGTTCATAGGTTCATAGGTTCATAGTACGCTATCTGCCCTAGGGCATTTATAAGCCTAGCCAGAGTGTGTTTGACTTTCGCCACCCATTTTAAATGAATTTTGCTATGCTCTTTTTCGAGGTTAGTATACTGTGCCTCTGTCTAACAGTGACACAGAAGTGATACCCGGGGTAAACTATGATCTCCCATCCACTCATCAAGATTCCTCTTGAAGAGAGTCAATGAGGGACTCTGCCTAACCTAGACTGGGATTTTATTCCAGAGTGAAGGGAGCCTCTGGGTTATGAATCTGTCCCTCCAGCATGTCCTATTTATTTCAGTGCTGAGGTTCAAGTCTCTCGCGCGCGTAGCTCGATGGGATTTGGATTTTCTGAGGTGCAGCATGTCCATTAATTCCGGGTTGGACATGGCTTTATACGTCAGGCAGAGATCGCCTCTGAGCAGGCGGTATGCCACTGAGTAGAGCTGGAGTTTCTTTAACCGGGCAGCATATGGCATCTGTTTGAGCCCTTTGATCCTCTTGGTGAGGTACTTTTGGGGTCTTTCCAGTTGCTGCAGGTATCTGGTAAGGTACATCCCAAAAGGGGCATTGTACTCAATTATGGGCCTGATGAGGGATGAGTAAAGAGGCACGATGACCTCCCCTGATCATGATTAGGTGGGCTATATAAAATGCTTTTCTAACCACTTTAGCCACGTAGTTTTCAAATGAGAGACTGCTATCAACTTGGGTCCCCAGGTCCCTAATTACTTCTTCTGTACTTAATGGATTACCACCTATGTGGTAATTTGTGGGCACTTTGTTTTTGCCAAAGGGGATGACTATACACTTTTTGGCATTTAGCTTGAGGCCATGGCTCTGGCACCAGTTGTCTGTTTCTATGAGGCCCTTTTGTAGGATGCTTGTGTCAGCTGGAGAGTCGATTATGGCGCCTAGTTTGCAGTCATCTGCGAACTTGGTCAGCCACAGTCCTTCCGTGTTGGCCTGTACCTCCGAGAAATATATACCGAACAAGAGAGGTCCCAGGACTGAGCCTTGTGGGACGCCACTTGTAACTGGTTTGGAGTCTGACATGGCTCCAGCAATTCTAACCATGTGGGTTCTGTCCTTGAGCCAGTTTGCAACCCATCTAGTGACATAGGGGTTTATATTTAAGCTGGTGAGCTTATCTATAATGCCTGAGTGGGGTATTGTATCGAAGGCTTTTGCGAGGTCCAGGTAGGCTGTGTGGACCACCTTCCCCTCGTCAATGGCCTTGGTGACTGTTTCAAAGAAATTGACCAGGTTTAAGAGGCAGGATCTGCCCATAACAAAGCCGAACTGGGTAAGATCCAGTGCCTGTAGGTCCCCAATATCTTTATTTATGAGGTCCATGATGATCCTTTCCATAGCTTTGCAGACCAAGCTAGTCAGGCTTATGGGGCGATAGTTTCCAGGATCCGTTGAGGCACCACCTTTGTGGAGAGGGACCACTGTTGCTGTACACCACTCTTTGGGTACATATCCTGTAGTACGGCTGAGATTGAACAGTAGTTTTATGTTTGGGTTTAGCTCTTCTTGGAGTTCATGTAGGACACAGCCCGGGACACCGTCTGGTCCCACTGATGCTGTGTTTTTGCTTTGAAGAGGCGGCTCTTACCTGAGCATCTGAGATGTCAGGGGCAGCACTCTGCTGGGATAGATATTTGCCCTTTGGTGGGAGGGGAGAAGTTTGCACTGAACCTGTCAGCTAGGATGTTGGCAATGTCTGTGGGTTCGTGTATTTTTGTCATTTTGGACTAATTCTGAGCATATCTGGGAATTCCCACCCAGGCACCTAACATAACTAAAGAAAGCCTTGTGATTATCCTTAGTGTCCTGTGCAATTTTTCTCTCAAAGCTGGCCTTAGACGATTTTATGAGTGCCCGTAGTTTTTTGCTAATACTGATCAGAGATGCCTTCCCTTTTTGGGATTTTGCTCTATCATGTAGTAGCTTCCTCCTTCTATTGTATAGTTTGTTTATGGCTGGGGTCCACCAGACAGGACGCCTGCCTTTGGAGGATTGGGTCTTGGTTTTATTTGGGATTGCATGATCCATGCATTCCTGAAGGTGTTCATAGAATGCGTTTATAAAGGATTCTGCAGTCTGGGCCATATTTGCCACAGGCCCGGGGGCTTTGAAGGATTCCACCTCGGTTTTGAGGAGTGTGAAATTTGCTTTAGAGAAGTTTTTCACTGTGGTTTTCTGGGCAGGGGTGGGGTCGGGATGTGAATATCCAGTGAGATTAGTTTATGGTCTGATCTTACCAGTGAGGGATACACTTCTGGTCTGGAGCATAGAGCCCCCATGTTGGTGATGATCAGGTCCAGTATGTTTTCCCCTCTTGTGGGAGTGGTAACAAGTTGTTCCATAGCATTTGAGTTTATAAATTCTAGGAACCTTTGGGCTAGGGTGTTGGAGCTAGAGTAATGCTCCCAGTCTATGTTTGGGTAGTTGAAGTCGCCCAATATAATGGTGTTTGGAGAGACCTTCATATTTGTTAGAAAAATATGTATTTGAACATGTATAAAGTGCTAGTTTAAAAGCAAATAGTATATAATGCATTTTATTCTATTTACAATATGGCAATAAGAATGATTTTACATGTAATTGCTTGAAGCTTTGGAGCTGCAGTGTATTTGAACTCTGACCCTGGCAGTAGCCAGCTCAGCAAGCTTATGTTTTTCACTAATGATTATCTGCTGGGTCAGGAAATTAAATGTATAAAGCATTGAAAATTCTTCTTCCTTCCTCTGAGATAATTGGCCTTGTGAATGTTATCAAAGATAAGACACAGCTGCTAAAGTAAAGTTGCAAGAAGAACAAAGAAGTATATTACAAGACTGAACCAACTATTGTATTCAAGCAGGCCTGAAACCTTGAAGGAGTAACATTTTACAGAAAGACATTATAACTAACCAGGTGCTTTGCAAGGCTGTATTATTCCCATGGGAAAACTTTTAAAATGTATAACATCAGCTTTTCTTATGAATAGAATATTGTAGACCATAGTGATGTAGGTGCCCTGTGACTAACCACGTCAGTAAGGTGGGCACAGCTTGAATGTAAGACTATATAAAATTGTGTATTTCCTGCATCATGTCAGACAAAACTCTGTACTTGTATGGTTTTTTGCCTCCTGGTGTACACTAGTAAACTTTTGCATCTGAGCCTCCTGTGTTGTTATCATTTGTTTTTATTTAACAGTTTGGTCCTCCTTGAACCGGAATTCCCTTGGTAAGCTGCAGATCAGAGTGTATCGGTGGTCGAATACTGCGCAGGAGAAGTTACCGAAATGGTTCTTCTTGAAACACAAAGACCTCCAATTGAATTGTCGTTTTGAGAGGCTGGCCACTTTCTGATCTGCGGCCGAAGAGCGGTCTCGAACTGGTCGACCCAGGAGGCTCGGGTAGGAAGATATTTGCCTTTTTTCTGTTTTAGATCAGGGACTAGGTTACAGTAAATGTCATTGTCAGAGATTTGTTATACAGATCAGGGACAAAAGGAAATTACTGTATATTTTGTCAGAGATCAGGGAAACAGAATAAGGTAGGCAGTTATTCTAGATAAACTGTGTAAGGAACTGAAATACCACGTGGTGAAAAGGGTTACGTAACATTTTCTTTTAGAATGGGAAATCAGTGCACTAAAAAATCGCGAGATCCGCCCCTAACTGATGATGCAAAATATATGCAATTACAACGGACTGATAATGTAAGGTATTATACAAAATGGGTTAATAAATACGGATTTGACGGTAAATTAAACAAGATTTCATTAGTTAAACTTTTAAAACAGCTTAAATCTGACGCAGAAGGTCAGGCAAAAAAACAACAGCGATTAGGCATTCCTCAGGCACACAGGTGGATTGAGGAAGTAAACCAAAGGGAACAGAAAACTAAAAATGCAAAAACATTATTTTTAGACAAAGAGGATAATAATACAGTAATAGCGACGGCCCCTCCGCCCCCTCCAATGCCTTTTTCAGGATATTAAGCAGGAGGACAAGCTAGTCCACCTCCACGTTATCCTGAAGTTACAAGAGCACTAAACCCATTTGTTAGAGATCTTATTGAAACTAGGTCCCGGACACGTAAAACACTTGGGGACACAGACTTATATCAAATAGGGAGAAACACACTAGAAGAGAGTGAGGAAGAAATCTGTCCACTAATCGAGGTACCAAATCCTCAGGCAGGACAGGAAGGGCAGGACCCAACTCTTCTAGTATATAGACCATGGACACCGGAAGATATTCGGAAAGCTACAGAGGGAATCCCTCATCCAAAAGTTAATTACACAAAGTTTTTACAAGATTTACAAGGTATGAGACTAAGTTACCACTTGAATGGGGAAAAAGTAGAAAAGGTAGTTAGACAGATTGTGGGTCCAGACTGGCACATGATTTGTGGCACCTGGAATCCTCGTAATGCAGAGCTTAAACCACTCCCACATAGTGATGCAGAATTAGACAACAGAATGAAAGGTCTTACAGACCGAATTTCTGAAAAATGGAAACCTAGAGCAGATTGGGCTTGCATTAATCAATGCATACAGCAAGAGAATGAAACTGTAGATGGGTACTATGGTAGATTATTGGAATGTTTCAATAACCATAGTGGTATGGCTATTTCTGAAAATCAGACACATGATACCTCGTATGAACAGCAACTGAAAAATGCGTTTTTGAAAGGTTGCATTGCACCTATCAGTAGCTTTATTACAAAGCATATGATAGATCATCGAACAAGTAGGCTACAAGCCTTACTTGAATATGCCAGACATGCTGAAAGACACTTTAATAGTAAAAAGAAAAGAAGACACAGGTCTTCACAGCTGAAGACGGAGCAGAGGTCTTTGTAGTACAGTCAGGTAAAAGGGTAAGAAAAATACCCAGGAAATAGACAATCTGACAAAAGGTCAGAAGATTTTGAAGAGAGAAAAAGAAAGGTGAGTGCTTTAAGTGCGGTAAGAAAGGACATTTAGCAAGGGATTGCAGGCTAAATAAAAAGGTGACTACAGAAAATAAAGTTGATGAGGACTGACTATATGATAGTGATGAAAATCAGAAATCATCAGGAAGGAAAACAAACAAAGGGCAAACGTAAATGTAGTGGAAGGAACAGAGGAAGTGCAAGCAGATGTAGAGGATGAAGAAAGTGAAATTTTAGATTTGGCATTACTGAGCTTGGAGCTCTATTTGGCAGACACAAAACCGGAAGTTACACTTCTGGTGGAAGGAAGGAAGTGAAATTCTTGTGTGACTCAGGAGCGTCACGAACTTTGATACACCCTTCAAAGTTACCAGAATATTCTGAATCACCTGACTATATATTAGTGAAAGCAGCAAATGGACAGCTATATAGGGAGCCACTCTCCCATGATATAGCAATAACTGACCCTGTTTCAGGTATGACTCAGAAAAGTAAAATTGTAGTTTCTGCAAAATGTCCAGTAAACTTACTGGGAAGAGATCTTATGCAGATATTTGGCATAGCGGTAGTTCCCACTATGCAGGGTATGGAAGCACAAAGACAAATGGATACTTTTGTGGTGCGACCGGATGGTGAAACCTTTTACTGGTACAGCCAGGACCTAGTTACGACTGGTCCAGGGGCAGTAACCGAAGAACTGATGAATGTAGCCATCAGTAAGGCCCCCTCCCTTGACACTGACCAACAGCATTTGTTACATTGTACTCTATACTACTGTAGCATGCCAGGACCTGATAAAGAATATGAGCAAGAGTTGTTCAAAAATCCTGCTAACAGATTAGTATTACGAACCTTGTATTGGGATACTGAGGGAAACAGTGTGGTAAGCTGTTCACTACCTCAGGAATTCATGACACTGTACAAATCTAAAGACTACCACATGTCAGCTTGACAAAGAATAAGGATGTGAGATGGGCAGACTTAGGAGAAAAGTAACAAGGTGGGAAAAACAAACTGATTTAGAATTATCAGAACAGGGAATACAAAACAGAAATTGAATTGGCTAACACAGACACATCCAGCTGTACACTTACAAACTAGTGAAGACAGCTGATTAGCATTCTTATTAGAAGAAGAAGAAAAAGCCTTGTGTGATATACCAGATATTCTTTGGTCAACAGGTAAATCAGATGTAGGACTTATTCAAACAGCAGTACCAGTAACTATTACACCAAAATCAGCATTTAGACCACAAAAAAGACAATACCCCTTGAGGAAAGATGCAGAGCAAGGAATCAAGCCTATAATAGCAGCATTACTCAAGGAAGGATTACTGGTAGAATCTCTTGATTCACCATGTAACACCCCTCTATTTCCTGTTAAAAAAGCAAACAGGGAATGGCGGATGGTACAGGATTTACAAGCTGTAAACAATGCAATAATACCCAGAGCACCTACGGTGCCAGACCCACACACCTTGTTGAATGATTTGAAACCACAACAAAAATATTTTACTGTGGTAGATATAAGCAATGCTTTCTTTTCAATACCTATACATCCTGATAGCCAGTATTGGTTTGCATTTACATTTCAGGGTAAAAGATATACCTATACTCGGCTACCGCAGGGATATTGTGAAAGTGCAACGATATTTGCACAAGAAATGGCAAGCAACCTGGCAGGGTTTACTCCACCAGGAGGTAGTCAGATTCTACTTTATGTAGATGACATCTTGCTAGCAGCCCCTACCCAGCATCAATGCAGGGAAGATACGATAGCATTATTGAAATTTTCAGCAGCACAAGGACACAAAGTAAACAAAAGTAAGTTACAACTTTGGAAAAAACAGGTTAGATACCTAGGATATGTAATATCCAATGAAGGTAGAATATTAGACGAAGACAGAAAAACAGCGATTTTACATGCACCCAAACCAGCAACCAAGAAGGAAATGATGTCCTTCTTGGGAACGACTAATTTTTGTCGAAGCTGGATATCAAACTATGCTTTAGAATCTGCTCCATTGGCTGATTTAATATATAAAACACCAATGGCAGCACAAGATGTATTACAATGGACACCTGAAGCAGAAACAGCTTTCTGCAGACTAAAACAATTGATAGCTTCATCACTAGTTTTAGGACTTCCAAATTACCACAAAAGATTTTTTCATACCGTAGATTGTAAACAGTGATACATGACGTCAGTTTTGACGCAACAGCATGGGGATAAGCAACGCCCCATAGCTTACTATTCATCACAGTTAGATCCAGTGGCACAATCATTGCCTCACTGTGTGCAAGCAGTAGTCACAGCTGCAATGGCAGTACAGGCTTCGGCCTCAGTGGTGTTGTTCCACCCTCTCACATTGAGAGTGCCTCATGCAGTCGCGATAATTTTACTGCAAGAGAAAATAGCATATCTATCTCCTGCTAGACATCTTTCATGTATGACCATACTGCTGAGCCAACCTCATATGGTAATTGAACGTTGTACAACATTAAATCCATCAACGTTACTTCCAACTCCTGTGGATGGCACACCGCACAGTTGCCTGCAGGAAATTGAGCAAATAACTTTGCCCAGACAAGACCTCACTGATATGCCCTTGGATGATGCCGAGGTGACATTTTATGTGGACGGTTCATGCAGAAAGGGTCCTACAGGAAAAATCTAGTAGGGTATGCAGTAGTCACAGATACAGAGATTTTAGAAGCCCAACCCTTACAGCATAACCTGTCTGCTCAAGCAGCAGAACTGATAGCCTTAACACAGGCTTGTACTCTAGCGAAAGATAAATGTGTGAACATATATACTGACAGTCAGTATGCTTTCTCTACAGTGCATGTTTTTGCACAGCAATGGAAAAATAGGGAATGATAACATCTACTGGCAAACCGATTAATCATGCGCAACTTATTTTGAACTTGTTAGATTCCATTCAGTTACCTACTAAAGTAGCTATTTGTAAATGTTTAGCTCATACAAAACAACAGGATGCAATTTCAAAGGAAATGCGAAGCTGATGCAGCTGCGAAGCAAGCAGCCTCAGACTCAGAAACTTTACTTTTAACCGAGGAATTACAACCCTCTGAGATTTTAGATTTAGAAATGTTAAAAACGATGCAGACATTAACTACAAAAGCTGCGAAACAAAATGGGAGAAACGAGGTGCAATCCTCGAAAATGGACTGTATATCTCCAAAGAGAAAAATCAATATTGCCGTCTAATTTATTTAGATATGCAGCTTTGTTGAGCCATGGGCAGTGCCATGTCTCAACAGGGGGGATGGTACAGTTAGTAAATCGAATATTCCAAACATATGGATTCACAAACTTTACACAAAAATTTTGTGCAGCATGTCATATCTGTAACAAACATCATGCACAAGGAGCATTCAAACCCAAGCAAGGGAGTTTTCCTATACCACCATATCCGTTCCATACTATCTGTATGGATTTCATAGAACTGAACAAATGTGAAGGGAAAAAATACTGTTTAGTAATTATAGACATGTTTTCCAAATGGGTAGAAGCTTTTCCAACTAAAAATCCAGATGCAGCAACAGTGGCAAAGGCCCTAATAAAAGAAATAATTCCTAGATTTGGCATACCGGAAAGAATCTATAGTGACAATGGGACACATTTTGTTAATCAAACGATTCACCAACTTGGGAGATTCTTTGGGATCTCCTTGAAGAATCAATGCGCTTACCACCCACAGTCTGCAGGACTGGTCGAAAGGTACAATGGAATTGTAAAAAGCAAGTTGAGGAAGTTAATAAATGAAACACAGAAGAATTGGATTTGCTGTTTGCCTTTGGCACTGTTGAGCATGAGAACAGTTCCAAATGTAAAGGGTTTGACCCCCTTTGAAGTGATATTTGGAAGGGCATATTATGTGCCACAGTGGAAAGCTCTCATGCCTTCAGAACTAGAGGCTGACAGCTCATTAGCTAGCTATATGAAGAAACTGTTAACAAATAAAACTGTTTTGCAGTTGAACTCTTTTTCAGATAAAAGACAGACCAGACCGTTGGAAGCAGTGCTGACCCCAGGGTCCTGGGTGTGGTTGAAGGTCATGAAGAGGAAGAATTGGGCGAGTCCAAAGTGGGAAGGACCGTACCAGGTACTGTTGGCGATGCCTACTGCAGTCAAAGTTGCTGAGAGGTCGTCCTGGGTCCACCTGAAGCACTGTAAACTGGTAAAGAATTTTCAGCTTGATAAACATTTTGTGACTGACACACAACAAAGGCAGGATGACCAAGAGCGAAATGAGTAAAAATACAGATCAACCCCGAAGATATTGTTTAATCATCTTGCTAACTATGCATTTATTGACTATGATTGTGATGACTTTCCTTTAGTTGTGGTTCTTCCTACATATAACCACACAAGTGAAAGTGGAGAAACGTGATGAACTGTCTATAGACTGGCATCCAAACTTTAACACATACCTAGCTATGAAGCGTGTATATGTAGAGACTATGAACATTTCAAATTGCTGGGTTTGTACTGCCATACCAACAGCATATGGAGGACTGTTGATGTCCGCTGTCCCCTTGGGGATAAATGAGACTTGGGAAAATTTACTTTTTGATACAGGTTCTGTAAGATCACAGGACAAAATTGCATTGTATTTGCCTATTACACAGAGGGGAATTGTATGTTTCTATAAGAATGATACACTCCAAGTGGGTTGGAGTAACTGTAACATAACTATATCTTATAAATGCTATATTAAAGCTAAAGATAAAGGCACTGTTTGTAACACAAATTATGATTCATATTTGAGCTTAATGAAAACAACATTAAGTGATGTGCAGAGAAATCCTGTCTTGCATAAACAATTGTCTGTTATAGACAAGAAAATGTTTCATTCAGAATTAACCATCAGTACCAAAGTAGAAAACTGTTATTTTGTTTGTGGGAAAAAAGCATACAAATGGCTACCTGAGAATTGGTCCGGCAGTTGTTTTTTGGGTTATCTGGTTCCGGCTATAAGGCATACTGCAGAATTACCTCTAGGTAAGATACGAAATGTAAGAGATGTAGCCCGAAAACCTGAAGATCCAATCGGAAAACCTGTAAATCCAATGGGAAAAATCGAACCTGGTTGGAAGAACCATCATTCCGTGAAAGATAAAGAAAAATTGACTCATATGGACTTGAGTGACAGTGTTATATCCTGGGCTGGAATATTTCCAGCATATGGAGCAGTCAAATCGATCTGGGAGTGGAGAAAACTGTCGAAGCTTCTCGAAGTAATGAGTAACGCAACTTTTTCTGCTCTCGAACTAGTGACTGATGAACTGAATGCAATGAGAACTGTTGTGCTACAAAATCGAATGGCTCTTGACTTCACCCTAGCAGCGAGAGGTGGTACGTGCGCGCTTATCAAAGAAGAATGCTGTGCGTTCATACCAGACAATCGACACGAGATTAATGACCACCTAGAGGTAATACAGCAGGTATCGGCCATGACTGAACCAGGCCCAAATCCACTGATGAACTTTTTCCAGAGTCTGTTTGGTGGGTGGGGTTCTATCCTAATGAATATTTTGATTGCTATTTGGTTGGTCTGCTCCTATTAGGAGCATGTGTCTGTTGTGGGATCCCCTGTATGAAAAGATTAGTCAAAGATTTTGTTGATATATCTGTAACTGAAACTTTGTACCAAGACATTGAATTGGAACTATTGATTCCAGACGAAACTTTTTCCGAAATATAAACTAAATGACTTGCCTAGTTGAAAGTCCTTAAAGGAGAAGGCTAGGGACGATATAACATTGTTTATGTTTCTGAATAGAATAAAAAGTATTAAAAGGAGGAAAATGTTAGAATAATATGTATTTGAACATGTATAAAGTGCTAGTTTAAAAGCAAATAGTATATAATGCATTTTATTCTATTTACAATATGGCAATAAGAATGATTTTACATGTAATTGCTTGAAGCTTTGGAGCTGCAGTGTATTTGAACTCTGACCCTGGCAGTAGCCAGCTCAGCAAGCTTATGTTTTCACTAATGATTATCTGCTGGGTCAGGAAATTAAATGTATAAAGCATTGAAAATTCTTCTTCCTTCCTCTGAGATAATTGGCCTTGTGAATGTTATCAAAGATAAGACACAGCTGCTAAAGTAAAGTTGCAAGAAGAACAAAGAAGTATATTACAAGACTGAACCAACTATTGTATTCAAGCAGGCCTGAAACCTTGAAGGAGTAACATTTTACAGAAAGACATTATAACTAACCAGGTGCTTTGCAAGGCTGTATTATTCCCATGGGAAAACTTTTAAAATGTATAACATCAGCTTTTTCTTATGAATAGAATATTGTAGACCATAGTGATGTAGGTGCCCTGTGACTAACCACGTCAGTAAGGTGGGCACAGCTTGAATGTAAGACTATATAAAATTGTGTATTTCCTGCATCATGTCAGACAAAACTCTGTACTTGTATGGTTTTTTGCCTCCTGGTGTACACTAGTAAACTTTTGCATCTGAGCCTCCTGTGTTGTTATCATTTGTTTTTATTTAACAATATTTTCCAGTGTTTTCAGGAAGGCCAAGTGGGGTTCCTGGGTTTTGAAGGGTGGTCTGTAGCAGGCTATAAACTGGAAAGCAGTTTTACCCACTGTTAGTTGCACATGGATAGTCTCTGATGCTTCGTGCTGTGCCACCAACCTGGAGGTGTGGGTATCTTTGACGAATATTGATACTCCCCCTCCTTTTGTGGTTCAGTCCAGGTTTTGGGGCCGAAAAGCATGGTATGAGGTATAACCTGGTAGTGCTGGGGTGCTCTTGGGAGTCTAAGCCTTGTGAGTCAATCGAAGGTCAAATAACATACAATTGACAGTCATCTGCAAACTTAGTTAATCATACGTTAGAAGTGCTGGCATGGAGATCTGAGAAATATGCCAAATAGGAGAGGGCCCAAAACCGAGCCCTGTGGTATACCACTGGTAAACGTTCTGCTTTCAGAAGTGGCACCTGCTACCCTAACTACATGAGTTCTTAGACAACCAGTTAGCTATCCATCACACAATATAAGGCTTTATATTTAGATTTACAAGTCTATCAATAATGCTTACATGGGGAATAGTGTCAATGTCTAGATATGCTGTATGTATTGCATAACTAGTATAATCTTTTTATAAAACACTTTTATTAAATTATCACATATGACATAGGCAAACACACATTAACAGAAAAGAAAACAAACCATATTAACATTTTCCCTTTGCATACATTATAAATCACATATCTTTCCTTTCTTTCTTTGTAAATATCATCAGTCCAACATTACATGAATTGCTGAATTTCTGCCTCCCTTAAACTTCACTCCTCCTCCTCTTGAACATTATTTTGCATGTATTGTTCCCAAAACTTCCATTTATTTCTATGTAATGCACTCCTTCCCTTTGCTAAAGGTCCGTCTTTGAATTCTTTTATCTCTTTTATAATACTCAATACTTCAAATACAGTTGGTTTAGACTTTGATTTCCATTTTCAAGTAATTAACTTTTTTGACAGCCAACAGAATTAAACTTGATAGGGCCTTACTATGTCTACACAATTCAGATCCTATGTCCCAGCTGGAAAAAAATCATATCCTTAGTTAATGCCATTTGCTCACCCAATATTTCTGACCGAGTACTCTGGAGGGAATTTCTAAAATCTGCCAACTCATTACACTCCCAAATCACATACTCCCAGTTAATTCTTTCTTCCTTATCACACCTCCAACATTTGCTATCTACCTGAGGAAAATTATTTGAAGTCTGCAAGGGGTGCAAACATACCAATGCAAACATTTCCAAGGAAAGATCTTAAACCTGCTGGACTTTGTTGCATACTTGGTAGCCACACATATGTCTTCTCATTATTATCTTATAAGTTGCTTTCCCAGTCTTTTTTCCTAACCTTTTCTAACCTCCTCGGACTGACACATAGTAATTATGCAATATTTTATATGCCTTACTAGTTATCCCCTGTTTAACAACAGCTTCTGTTCTAGATTCAACTAAAAGCCCCACCAGAGCAAGTCTTTCACTTAAGACCCCCCTATCCTTTTCTCTATGCCTATACTCTGATATCAATCCCTAGTAGGGAAGGCAGTCTTTAGCCTGCAGTCCAAATATCTTCTTGGCTGCATCACACTCTACTATCTTTCCCTGTCTAGTTATTTGCTCCTATTACCTTAGTTCATTTGTCAGTTTTCCCCAACAAATTCCAGCCCTCACTTCTCTATTTTATAAACACCTACTAGTAGTCATCCTTATTGGCAAAGTCTCCTTTCTTCATTTCTGTGTTGGCTTAGTTCCTAGAATATTTTCTGCTACTTTATGACTACAACACTCTGTATGGTTGTTATTATTATCCTTAAGTTTCTTCATCTGTAGTCTTACTCTTTTTCTTTGTTTCTTGAACCCCTCCCTCCCTCCACGTCATCATCATTCCTTTCAATTCTGAATTATAACCTTCTGCTTGTGTTATGTATATGAGTCTTAAGTGTGTAGCTCTGAAATAGCTCTTCAAATCAGGTAATCCTAAACCACCTTTTATTGGAATGATCAACTTATCCCACTTAACTCTTGTGCTCTTCCCCTTCAACTCTTTATTAATTATTGTCCACAATAAAATTATGTCTGACCCGTATATAAAATGAAAGGGATGGAAAACATTTTCACTGCTGGTATCTTATACTCCATATTCATAAAAGAGAGCTTCCAGTTTCTCAGATTTTATATTACCTTTGATTTCGTCTCTTTTCACATATCATTAGCTGCCATAACAGGAACCTTTTAAACAAAAAAATATACTTGTTTCCCACCTAGTCCAGTTTTCAGGTTAGTGCTGAATTCAGAGCTGTGTTACAAGTCTCTGTGTTTGCCCATACCTTACTTGGATAGAAGGAAGTTTCTCTGTTCACCTGTGAGAGAGGGGAGCTTTAAGCAGCCTATCTGTCCCTGGAGGAGTGGTATCAGTCCAGAAATTAGTAGTTTATTGGCCATTTTGGGCTAATGTCTATCTCTTTCTTTTCCCTATTATAAAAACCACATTTGCCGAGTTAGCGCCAGTTAGCTAGGGTATAACTATTCCCAGCTCCACAAAGTCTCCTCTTCAATTTTTCCCTTGGAACTAGACAAACTTTCAACTTAAGCACTCAAACCATTCATTTCTCAGCCCGGCACTTGCTCAAAACTCATAGCAAGCACTTATAAACCCTAGCACTATACTGTATAGAAGGACAAGGCTCTCTATTCGACCTTACCAGCCAATCAGTAAAATAGTTAACTGTACCTATCCAGGCATGTGCAAAGGGCAGTTTCAGGTGTACTCTCCAGTCCAACTGGTGAATCTGGGCATTTTGAGGCAATGTTACAACTGCCTCATGTACAGAGACAACCCTCTCCTCCTACCACCAAACACTAATACATGTGAGAGATGCAATTATTCAGCCAAACTGGAGGCTAAGCTCTCTCAACCCAAGACTGGATCAGACAGTCAAAAGGAGAAGGGAAATACTTGCATCACACCACCAGTCTCACATAGACCCATTAAACCAGCACCGGCAAAAAACACACATAAATACAGGAAAACATATTTGGTGGCTCTAAATAAAAATCTGCAAAAGCAACAGCGACCTCCAAAGCAGATATTCAAGCAACCTTCACCCCCCAACACAAACCATGAAACACATACTTCACAAAACCAGTGTGCCACGGAATCACAGCCCTTAAGCAAAATAACATACCCAGCACACTAGTAATTGGTGACTCTATAGTCAGGCACACTGACGTCCCATTCACTAGGCTGAAAAAGAAGAAGGTTACTGTTAGCTGCCTGTCGGGTGCCAGGATCAGCCACATAACACAAGCACTCAGGTCACTCCAGAGCAAGTACAAATGCGACTCTGTCATTGTCCATGTTGGTGTGAATGAGCTGAGCCATACCTCCCTGGACTACATGAAAAGAGACATGGAAGAGCTCTCTGATCACATAGCCCAGGCCAGTAAGATCGTGACCCTCACAAAGAATGATACCACTGTATAAAGAAAAAATTATCAATTTGAACAATTGGCTAAGTTTCTGGTGTCATTCAAATGGGATCCAGTGTCTGTCTGCCTAGGATGAGATGCTCGACAAGCCACGCTGCTTTGCTAGAGACGGCTTGCACCTGCCACCCTTAGGCTTTTGAATACTGGCCAAGGCTCTTGCCACCCCCATAGTGCCTTTTTTAGGCAAGGCTCAAAAGACAAACTCACCACCGTAAATAGCACAAGTAACAAAAAACTGAGGGTAATGCTACTCAATGCCAGAAGTCTAAACCTCAAAATGCATGCATTCGAGGCACTCCTCAGTATGGAGAAAATCGATATATGTGCAGTAACAGAAACCTGGTTTAAGGCTCCGGAGAGCACCCCAGCACTACCAGCCTACAACTCATACCATACATTTTGGTCACAGAACCCGGACTGAAATACAAAAGGCGGGGTGTATCAATATTCATCAAGGATACCCACACCTCCAGGTTAGTGGCACAGCACGATGCTTCAGAGATCATCCACATGCAACTAACAGGCAAAACTGCAATTCAAATTGTAGCTTGCTACAGATCACTCACCATGTCCTAGGACCCCTGTTCTGCATTTCTGGAAACATTGGGAAACATAAAGGTCCTACCAAACACCCTAATACTGGGTGATTTCAATTACCCAAACATTAACTGGGAGAACTACTCAAGTACTAACTCCCTTGCCCAACATTTCCTAGAATTTATAAACACAAACACCCTGGATCAACTGGTCAACACTCCCACCAGAGGTGACAACATATTGGACCTGGTCATCACCAACATGGGCGACTGGCATTCCACACTGGAGGTCAACCCCTCGCTGGTTAGATCTGACCATAAACAGATCACTCTGGATATCCACATTCTGCCCCCAAACCCTGTCAAGAAAACCACCATGAAAAACTTTTCAAAAGCAAACTTCACATTACTTAAGACAAAGGTGGAAAGTTGCAAAGCCCCCATGCTAAAGGATAACACTGTCCAAGCTGCAAAATCCTTTACTAATGCATTCTATGGACACCTACAAGAATGCATGGATCTTGCTATCCCAAGCAAAATCAAGACTCGCTCCTCCAAGAAAAGGAAACCAGTCTGGTGGACCCCTGCCATAAACAAGCTATAAAACAGAAGGACGAAACTAGTACAGAAAAGAGCAAAATCCCAAGAAGGGAAGACATCCCTGATCAGTATCAGCAAGAAACTGTGATTCCTCATAAAATCATCCAAGGCTAGCTTCGAAAGAAAAATTGCCAAGGACTCCAAAGATAACCACAAGGCATTCTTTAGCTATGTCAAGAATCTAAGTGGCAATACTCAGATCTGCTCAGAGTTAGTAGAGAATGGCAAAAAAATACACTGAACTGACCAATATCCCCGACATCCTGGCAGACAGGTTCAGTGCAAACTTCACCCCCTCTCACCCCCAAAAAGGCCCATAACCATACCAGAAGAATGTAGAGCCCCTGAAATCACAGACACTCAGGTTAAAACAGCCCTCTCCAAAGCCAAAAACACAGCATCAATGGGACCGGATGGTGTCCAGGCTGCGTCCTACATGAGCTCAAAGATGAACTAATCCCTCACCTAAACACACTGTTCAAACTCAGCCTCGCCACATAGAGTGTTGCACAGCATTGGTTATTCCACTCCACAAAGATGGAGCCACAACAGACCCTGGGAGCTATTGCCCTATAAGCCTGACTAGCTTGGTCTGCAAGGCTATGGAGCGCATTATCATGGAACTCATTAACGGAGACATTGGGAACCTCCAAACACTGGACCCTACTCAGTTTGGCTTTGTTAAGGGCAGATCATGCCTCCTAAACCTGGTGGACCTCTTTGAGACAGTTGCCAAGGTTATAGATGAGGGAAAGGTGGTACACACAGCCTACCTAGACCTCGCAAAAGGCTTTGACAACATTCCCCATTCTGGCATTATAGACAAGCTCACCAGCCTGAACATAAACCCCTATTTCGCAAGATGGGTTGGCAACTGGCTCACGGACAGAACCCACATGGTGAGAGTTGCGGGAGCTAGGTCCAACTCTAAACCAGTTACAAGTGGAGTTCCCCTGGGCTCAGTCCTAGGACGCCTCCTGTTCGGCATATACTTCTCAGAGGTACAGGCAAGCAGAGGAGGACTATGGTTGACCAAGTTCACAGACAACTGCAAACTAGGGGCTATAATTGAGTCTCCGGCTGACACAGACATCCTCCAAAAGGGTCTCACTGTGACAGATACCTGGTGTCAAAATCATGGCATCAAGCTAAATGCCAAAAAATGCATAGTCATCCCCTTCGGAAAAAACAAAAGTACCCACAAACTACCACATAGGTGGTAGTCCCTTAAATACGGAAGACATAATAAAGGATCTGGGAATCCAAGTAGATAGTAATCTCTCCTTTGATAATCACATTGCCAGAGTGGTTAGAAAATCCTTCTATGTGGCCCACCTAATCACAAAAGGGTTTGCATCCAGATCAAAAGAGGTCATTGTGCCCCTCTACTCATCACTCATAAGACCCATCATAGAGTACAACATCCCATTTGAGATGTACCTTACAAGACACCTGCAACAGCTGGAAAGACCACAGAAGCACCTCACCAAGAGGATCACTGGCCTCAAACAGATGCCCTCTACAGCTCAACTGAAGAAACTCCAGCCATACTTGGTAGCATACCCCCTACTCAGAGGTGATCTCTGCCTGACATACAAGGCCATGTCCAACCCAGAATTGATGGACATGCTCCACCTAAAGAAAACCATATCCTCTCGAGCCACATGCTCTAGGGATCTAAACCTCACCACAACAATAAATAGGATGTGCTGGAGGGATAGATTCCTGTCCCAGAGACTTCCCATGCTTTGGAACAAGATTCCAATTTACATTAGGCAGAGCTCCTCACTAACACTCTTCAAGAGAAACCTTGACAAGTGGATGGGAAACAGAAAGTTTACCCCGAGGATCACTTCAGTGGCTCTGCTGGACAGAGGCACAGGGAACTAATCTAAGGGGTGGCGAAAGCCAACACATTCTGGCTAGGCTTATAAATGCCTTCAGGCAGATAGCCTAGTACCTACCTATGAACCTAATCCACACTCCTAAATACTTTATTTTATCATTTCCCCATAGATATGAATATTGCTGAAATAATTTGTGGGTATATAATTTACAGCTATAGCCTTTATTTTATCTTTATTAATTTTAAATCCCAAAATGACTTAAAACTGTCTTAGAATGTTACATGACACTGAGGTGTGTTTTTCTGGATTTATCAGGTTCAAAATAATATCACCTACAAATAAAGCCAACTTTCCTTGATTACCATACCAATTATATCCTTGCATTTCTAAGTCTGTTATTTTCTTGCCGATGGCTCTGAATATGAAGCAGCATAACTTATCAGAGGGGAAACCTCCCAATTTAAGTTTTGTGTCCAGTCCTTCATATATCCTCTTAATTATCCTTATTATTTTATCAGGGAATGCAAATGCTTCCATTGCTCTACTCATAAAATCCCAGCTTAATCTGTTTGAATGCTTTCTCTTAATTATGACCCACCAACAACAGTGATATGTTCTTTCATTCTATTTCCATCTACATCATCATTGTTCTATTAATGCTGTCAAATGTTTGCCTACCCTCCATAAAACCACATTGATGCATATCCATCAATTTTGCCAACACCTTTGCCATTCTTTTAGGTAGTATAGAGATAAACACTTTATAATCATGATTTCAAATTGAAATGGGTCTGTATGAAACTGGGACTGACTGGTCTTTACTATCTTTGCTTAATACAGCCAATGCAGCTTTCTTCCCAGATGTTGGTGCTTCCTCTCCTTTTAAAATACTATTAAATAAAATCTTCATGATCTTTATCACTTTTTTCCCTCCTAACTTCCAAACTCCTAGAGGAATAGCATCTGTTCTTGGAGACTTTTTTGAAGATTGATTATACATCCCCCGTTTTATCTCATCCCCTCTTATCTTAACTGTTGGTTGTTGAGCCTCATCTACCTCTAACATTGGCATAATTAAGTCTTCCATAAATATTTCCATTTGTGGTCTTTCTTGATTTCCACATTTTTCTGCTTTATACAAATGTTAACATTTATGAAATATCACTAAAACAGAAGCTTATTTATCCTTGAACAAATTGCTACAATATTTGTATATGAAATTGTTGTTACCTTGGGCACTTTTCTCCTTTACTAACTTACCTACATTGAGTGACTTCCCCCTTTTCCACTTTCCTTATATGCCTTACTTATCTTATTTAGTTTTCCTTTCATTCTATCCCCCTACCTTTCAGTTATATAAATCTACTATTATTTCACCCTGCAGCACCATTTCCTGAACCCTTTCAAATACCATCTTCATCCATTAAACTGCCAATAATGTCATCTGTTTTTGTTTTCCTACAGAATAACGGTCCTTCATCCTTTATAATTAGGCATTGTATACTCAGTCTCCTGCATAAAAAATATTTCTAGAGTATGCTCTAACCCTGCATTTACAAGATTTACCAAATTATTTTGTCATCCTCCATTTTGTGAAAACCAGATGCACTTTTTTTCTATGTGCCTTCATATCTGCTGATTAATAGTCATAACCTCTACTGTTCTTGCATCCATTCCACCTCTCCTGGAATCATTAGTGTAGAGATGAGAGCCAACCAGATGGAGCTGTCAGCCAGGCAGCCATTAGAGGTTGTTAGTGCCATTGCTCACATCAAACAATAGAAGCCATGAGGGTGTATACATTGTTAAGCTGTAACCTCACTCCTGGTGGCTGTTGTGAGTGCCTACATCACTGTGGGGTCCTAGGCTCTCCCATGTGTATGATTTTCCTTACTCACATGTTCATAAGGGCTACCATCACTGTCTTGGTAAACTAAAGTCATGTCCTCAGTTAATGACTGCAACTTTGTTGCCTGCAATCTTTCACTTGGATGATGCAAAGCAGCCAACCAGATCACCACTCCAGGCTGCCTCCCAACGGGATAGGCGAGCAATCACTAACTAATCATTCATAGATTCCTTCACCCTACTCCATCAGTGGCTGAACTGCTAGCTGAATTCAGATACTCTGAGACTTAGTCAAGGCTTTATCCCTCTGTGTTGCAGATGTGGGCTTTATAACTGCACATTTATTAATTATTTTTATTTATTTATTGGCGTTTGTTTACCAACGTATTCCAGCTGGACCAAAAAGAGACCATTTTCATTAGAGGCCTGGGGATAAAAGCTCCACAATAAACAGAAACAAGCATTGCTGATTAGTCCCAAGCAATACAATAAAACATAAATTACAAAGTGAGACAAATCATAAATAGCTCACAGATGATAAATAAGGGTATCTCATCCAAGAACAAGGAGGTCATAACATCCATGTACTTCTCCCTTATGTGACCCATTATCAAGTACAATGACCCTTTTGTCATGTACCTTACCAAGCACATGCAGCAGCTGGTTGAGACCAATGAGGTTCCTGACCAGGGAAATTCAGGGTCTCAAACACCTATCCTATACAGATAGGCTAAAAGTCCTGTCTCTCTACTCAGTCTCATACAGATGGCTCAGAGGTGACCTGTGTCTGGCATACAAGGTCATCTCAGACCCAGCCTTGATGGAGTTGCTGCATATCTGTAGGTCAAACTCCACTCGCACAACCCACATGCAAGGCCTCAACCTAGTCTGTGACATTAATAGAACTTGTTGGCGGGGCAGATTTGTATCTCAAAAACTCTCTCATCTGCGGAATAGACTCCCTCTCCATGTCAAGCAGAGTCCTCTGTAGTCCTCTTTAAGAGGAACCTGGACGGCTGGATGGAAAACAGAAAATACACCCCTGGGATCCCACCTGTGTTGCTACTGGACAGGGGAAACAGGTGCTGACTTTGTGGGAACATGGGTGAAATTCTTGGCTAGGTTTGTAAGGGCTTCCAGGCCAATAGCCTAATATCATCCTATGAACCTAAAAATAAAAGGCCGAGCATTATACAAAAATTCTGCCTAATAAAAGATACATGGACAATGTCCCTATTGCTAAAGAAAAAAAAATAGGATATTTACATATGTTTTTGCATGGACAAGATTAGGAATAAGTATATTAGAGAGTCAGCCCAGGTTGGAAGGTTTAGAGACAAAGCCAGAGAGGCAAGATTACATTGGTTTGGACATGTGCTGAGGAGGGATGCAGAGTATATTGGGAAAAAGATGCTAAGGATGAAGCTGCCAGGTAACAGGAAAAGAGGAAGGCCTAAGATAAGGTTTATGGAAGTGGTGAGAGAAAACATACGGTGGTTGGTGTGACAGAGCAAGATGCAGAGGACAGGAAGAAATGGAAACACTTGATCTGCTGTGGTGACCCCTAACGGGAGCAGCCGAAAGAAGAAGAAGAACATATGTTTTTGCAAGATGTTGTTAATTGAGAATTAATACAAATTATAAAAAGAAAAACAGAAAGGGACACTAGGGTACTAGTTTCTTTTGTAGAAACTACTTTAAGAAGAAATAAGCAAACATAATAAATGACAGGATATACAATATATTCAGGAATGAGAGGATAAACAAGGTTTAAAAGGAGGAGGCTTGGTGCAGAAGCAGATTCAGGACTTAGAGCGGTATTCCTTAAAAGTAATTTTGAATGAAACAAAGTTTTGGTTAGCTCTGATTGTTAAGGGAAGATAGTTCCAGGCTTTGGCCCCAGAATGATAGTGTAGTGGTTCACAAAATATAAACATTTGACAGATGTACATGCTTAATAAATATCAAAAGCATATCTGCATTGTGTTTGTGTAACTCATTGCATCATTTTCAGTCCCACCTTTATCCATTTCAGAGCTATGGGGAGATATAATATCACTACAAACAATAACAAGTATGTCACTGATTCACTAGCTGACTTACTCTAAAGAGGTTGGAGGAAACAGGACCACATAATAAAAAACATTCAGTGACTGAGTGAAAACATGCAAATTCTTCTCAGAACATATTTCAGCCAGAAATTAAAAAGGAAATACAAACACTTTGAGGCAACAACTGCATTTATTTATCAAACTAGTTGCATCTTCAGTCATTTTAATGTGTTAGGAAAGTGCAGTTTGTCAAGTGCAAAATGGGATACACACACATTTGAGATACAGTCATTTCCTTGCCTTTAGGCCTAAAATCCATGTGAGCACCATGGCCTAGAGGGGATAAAACCTTAACTATGATGTAGGTGTCCCAAGTCAGATTAGAGGCTTGAGCACCTGATAGACACTGGCAGGAAAACATGAGTGTGCCCATCTGGAAAAGGTAGGAGGGAGAGTCACATGCACAGAGCTAGATTATCCACATAGAGGTTAGTGAAACAACTGTGAAGCACTTCTTGAGCATGCCAGGGTGGCTTGCTGATGTCAGTCCTTTGCAGATGTCATAGATGGTTTAGCAGAGTCCACCCATTGCACATCCCACCTATGGAGTATCAAAAGAGTGTGTACAAGGCAGGCAATGAAAATTAGGTAAAAACTCTTCTGGCAGCAATATAATGTGGACTCAGGATGCCTTGATCTCCTCCTTGCCCCAGATCCTTATCTGAGTAAGCCCAGGGGAGGCCAGGAGGGGCAGGTAGACCTGGTAATCAAGGAGATAAACCCAAGTCCACTGTTGATCAGAAAAAAAAAGACTAACATCACAGATATTTACATTAGCCAGTTGATTATACAGATCATGTCCTAAAAATTCTAGAAGAAAATCTTAAACAATTCCAAAGATATTCCTCTCTGACTGCGCAAATACACAATTTGTCAAACACCCCAATGATTTCAAAAGGAGAACTATATAGCTGCTGAATAGGTAGGGAACCCAGAGTTTATTAAATAAGTAAAAGGATGCAGAAGTATGATACCCCTACAAAGGGCACTAGGGCACTGTCCCCTACAGAAAGCCAATATCAGATTTTGGTTTATTTTGTGAAGAAAGAATTCGACCCAAAGGTCTATGAGCACATTCTTGGTGAATTTTGTTCAGCTTGACAAGTACAACAGCTGTCAAATAAATGTCTTATTCTTAGAACATCCCATCTAAAACAATATATATATATTTCTGTACAAAAAACATTTTCAATATTTTTTAGTATTACGACAAAAATAAATGGCATAAAAAGAAAATTATGCATTGTGATGGGAATTGTCTTGCTTGCTTATTTGCTTAATTGCTTGATCTGATTTAGGGACATCTGTGATTGTTTGAAAGTTGATAAAGAAGGCAAAATTGATCAATAAATTAATTTATCATTCTGTAACGGAAGAACTCCATCCAATTACCCTAGTGTTTGTGGGCTCTAATACCAAATTTTATGGGCAGGATTCTTTTAGCTGTCTTAATTACAAGAGCCATGTTCCCTAGAAATACTTGTGACATGAGGCATGCACAGTCAAACTGTTTTTCACTATAAGTGAGTACTAGTGTTACCCATCTAAACCCAAATACTCCAATTGGTTTGTTGCAGCCTGTATGAGGTTCATACTAAACTATATGATTTATTTACATATAGCATTAAGCAATCAGGTCCTCACCTTTGCTGATTGTGATGATAACTAAACTTGCAAGGTGTCCCATATACATCTGCATGCTGTTTCTGTTCCACGGCAAAATTCTTAAGTGTTTGTGACAAAGATTTTGACATTAGTGTGCTCCTTTTTCTGCTAGACTGCCAGTACTTATTCACTTGACAGTAGACAAATATTAGGTATCCACTGCTGTTACTGGAAATTAACCTTTCAGTACTCCCATCTGATGAGGTTATCTCATGTTACAACCTTCTTACCTTATCTTCTTTGTCTCACCCACTGTGATTCCCTTGGTTCATCCTTGCCTCAATAGCCTACATTTGGGTTGTTTCATAGTTTGAATATACTGCATAGAGGTCATAAACCATCAGAATGTGGGTTCCAAGTTCTAGGAATAAATTGTTTTACCAAACCAAGTGTTTAACTTATTCCTAAAAACAGTCAAAGAACTACTGTATCTGACATACAAACTTACCACTAAACCTGTTAGCACAAGAAATCTGGACAAAGCATAAAATAATGGGGGTTGGGGGGGGGTCAAAGGCCCAGAAATAGAGACCAATTTTAAATAATACTCTTATAGATTTAGAAAGTTACTAGAATAACAGGTTTTGTGTTAGCATGCATTTTCTGAAGGATATAAACCCACATGTCTGTCATTATTTAGTGATATCAGTCCTCAGTGATTTCCCAAAAAATCACAAAAGTATAAGGCAAAAATCTGTGAAAATCTGGACAGTTGAGAAGGGTGCATAAAGGCACCCTGTTCCAGGACTTTGCAATGCCAGGAGATATAAATTTAGCTCTCAAGTCCAGTTTACATTTAGGAAATTGGAAGGCATAATTACATCCTCTAGATGTTTTACCAGTCTGCAGCATATCAGTATATAATAGATTCCATAATTCTTCATCATGGAGAGCACAGTGTGCTAAAAATAATCTACCTGACAGCCAGTGAAAACTTATTGAATATTGATTGACTTTTCCTAGGCACAACAATGTTTTAAAATCATTATTTTTGTTTTGTAAACTTCTTTGGCCAATTTCTAACAATGGCAGCTCACCTTTAAAATAGGAACAAAAAAGATTAGTTGTATGCAATAATGGGTCTAACACAGGTGGTGAATGAGAAAGGCTATATACCTAGTGCTGAAAACTTTTAATAATAATCCCATAATATGCATAGCCTTTTCTTTACCAACACAAGCGTTATTTATATATTGAAATTTTCAGTTGATATGTACTCCTAAGTCCTTGAATTCAGGGATTTCATGAACTGTAATAAACCCAAAATAAGGTCTTGATCTGGTCTAAAAGTGCCAAAGTACATTATGCCACATTTTTTGCAGAATTAATATGTAAGCCTTATTTGTTTAGCCATCAAAATACATCAGAAACATATGAGTCGATTGCCAGAAAATAAGATTAGGAAGATACAAGGTCACCAGTTTTAATAGCATCTGTGTATTTAGACAATACTTATGGTAAATAACATTAATAACATAATAAAGAAATTACATAGTTAAAAATTACTGTGCCCAAGACTGTGCCATGTGGTTCCCAAGAAGAAACAGTTGAACAGCTGGAACAGTGTCCATACAACATAATACATTGGCATCTATTTGTTAACCAGCATTTCATCCATTTGATAATGTAGGGATTACTTTTCTGCCTTATTAAAGATTGTATTATTGAGGCATGAGAAATGCTATCAAAGTTTTTCAAGAGCTCCAGCTGCAACACACCAGAGCTAATAATGTTATTGAGAGTAACACTGATTATTTCATAAAGCTATACTAGGTTAATTACTGCTGAACATGATTCAGATCTTCAAGGGCTATGTCACCCCATTGTTTCTTAATAGGGAGAGTATACACCTTAAAAAACACTTGCCTAGAAGTGAGGTAAAAATAACTGAGTGATAGTTGGAGGTAACTTCATGTGCACCATTCTTGTATATTGGTACAACATAAGCTGACTTCCAGGTAAATGGAACCACAGTACTTTCCAGCATTATGTAAACTAGCTTGGCCATTGCTCTTATTAAGTGGTCTTTAAGATTACTAATAAACCAGCCTTGCATTAAGTCAGGTATGATCAAACTGCTCCTTTTGACCTGTATAGGGCAGATTTAATCATATCTCCAGAGAATTTTGAACATATTGCTGAAGATTGGTCAGTAACCAAAATAGTTCAGAAATGTCCTTATCATCACTAATAAGGACACTCTCATTCAATATAGGACCTGATAACATTATATAGATTCTTGTCTGTATTAAAACAATTATAACATTTCATTTGGTTAACATGCTTCATCAGGGAATCCTTATATCCAATTTTAGAGGTTCTGATAGATGTTCTTGTGCTTTATGAATCAAGTGATGTTCCATAAAACCATTAGACTTGTGCCTATTTGTTATAAGCTTCCAATGATTAATGGATGCATTTTTTGAAAATTTTAGGGCAGAGAAGTCTGAAGTGCATTGTGGAGGGAGGGATTTTATATAATGAATGCTGCTGTTGATACTAATATCTAAAAGTAATAAATCCAAGATAGCATTTATTCTTGATGAAAAGTATATGATCTGTGTTAAGTTCTGATGACATTAAATCACGGAATTCATGCTCTGAGGGGGGATGACATATATCAAATCTCCAATTAATATTTGGAAAATTAAACTTTCCTAAAATGGTCAAGTTGGTAAAGTTCAATTTGTTTTTGGCAAATTTTAAATAAGAAAATAGTTATTCCCTGTTAATTTTAAAGCATTGATAACTACATAATGCATTTAAATTCATTATATTAAGCGTAGCAGCTAGTTCAGCAGCAAGAGATTACATTTCTGGATAACCCATAATAGGTTTGCAGGAATCAAATTATGAACAAATATGACCATTCCACTCAAAACATTTAAAGCCTTTTAGTTGGAGATCTTTATTCTGCCATGCTTCAGTGATGACAGCAATAGAATAGTTAGAAAGATACGTAAAAACAGATAGCTACCCAATCTTGTTACATAAACTATGTGCATTGGCATAATAAACTTTAATCAGCTAGTAGTAACGCATTATCTTTGTACTGTTTCAAACTGTATGAGACCATTATTTAACAAATACTTAATATATTGGAGAATTCCTTGTATAGCAGCTTGCCTACCCTTAAACTTGGGTAAAAGTGTTTTTTTGTCAAACAGTTCATTTTTTGCATTAAAAACTCATCCCAAGTTTTAATATCATCAATATCTTTATTCTAAAAAAATCTTTTAGACATTTATTATACAACAGTTATTTGGAAATTGATAATTACTGAAGCTTGTTGAAGGCAAGATTTCACTTAAGCATAAATCTATTTTATTAATTTGACATAGCTGAAATGTGATTTCAGGTTTCTGCTAAATGATATACCAGGAGGGATTGAGAAGATTGTTAACCCCAGCATGAAGAATAATGGTACTAAGAGACCACGTTTTCCTTAACACATCCTTCAAGGAAATTTACATATCCTTTAATTTGGACACATTAAGAGAAGATAAGTAACTGTATGCTTATGTTTGACAGGGGTCTGAGTGTTTTATTTATGCTTGACAGGGGTTGGATTGTTCTATTTATGCTTGACAGGGATCTGGTTGTTTTATTTATATTTGTCAGGGATCTGATTGTTTTATTAATGCTTGACAGGGATCTGATTATTCTATTTATACCTGACAGGGATCTAGTTGTTTTATTATTATTTGGCAGGAGTCTGATAGTTTTGTTTTATTTATATTTGACAGGGGTCTGATTATGTTCTTGTTCATACAGTCACCTATCACAAGTACCCCAGTATCAAAAGATGCTGGAGAAGGGGAAACATTTGTGTCCAGTGTAAAGCAGGGAAGAAAAAATGCCCCAATTGCGCTTGTTTTTTTTTTTCCCTTACCTATTTTATCTGGGGGTATAATCTGTACTACTAATTAAATTCCTTGCCCCTTTCCCATTTCTGGTAACTTCAGCTTACATAAGGATAGGGTCAGCAAGTTGAATATACTCCTTTCAGAAATGGAATAATTGAGTTCATGTGTAATGTTGCACTGAATAGACACATTTGTGTTTTGATTCATACTCAAATAATGAAAGAGTTCATTCACTGATTGAATTTGAGACTCATTTGTTTAACTTGCTAACATAATGTACAACAGCAATCAAACTTCTCACCTGACTGTGCTATATATATTTCACACTAAATGTTTATGTTAGTAACAGAGATCACACCTCTCTTTTCAGGTGAATCCCATTGTTCTGCAACTTTCCTTAAACCATTTATTTTATTTTATTTCTATTTGTTTACCGAGGGAGTGCACCCATCAGTTCTGGCCAATTTTAGACTCAGCGCAGATGAAATACAAAACATTTCACAAACAAAAAAAAATACAGAAATGTAAACAATAACAGAGTAGTTTAGACTAATTACATAGAAAAAACAACTGTGCTTGTACATTGTAGTGAGCAACCACAGTGCAATGTACAATCAAACAGAGTATAATGTATAAAACATACATTGTTGTCTAAAGTGGGTCAATCTTCAGTGATGCTTGAGATAGGAGACGAGACTCAAGGAAGTAGATAGGTTAGGTGATTTATCCTGTGTTGAAGCAGGAGCATTTGGTAGTGTTTTTTTTTTAATTGCATTTGGAATTTGGATAAGTGTTGATTTCCTTAATGTCAATGGAGAGAGCTTGCCAAAGAGTAGGTAACTGAGAAGATAAAGCATGTGCAGAGCTGTGGAGTTTGGTTCTAGGGCTAATGAGGGTTGGTGTGGCTTGTGAGCAGTGTCTGATGTTTTATGAGCAGTTTTTTTTTAATTTGTGACTACATGTCTGTGTAGACCAAACATCCTGCATTTGTAACACTAAAATACCCCCTTCCAATAGAGAATTAAACCATATCTGAGCAAGATAGTGCATAACTTTATCAGTAATGTTTTACAATGTTTAACACTACAGAGAAGATGCTAGGCTATATCTTGATTACTGTCCAGCATTAAGTCTAATATAGTGGTATGAGTCACATTCAGTTTAATGTTATCTCACTATGGTATTCATAACTTTCTCTTTTCATGCCTGTCTGTTGCCCAAGCAGTTACCTAAATAGGAAAACAAGCTCCCTGAAGTTGTCTTCTTAGGGCATGAGAGAGACATTCGGCAGAAAATAAAATAAAATAAAAGAAATAGAAATGCTAATGCCTCATTTGTTGAGGAACACACTAGCACACACTCAATCACACATTTATTTCTATATTTATTTACTTACCTGCTAAGCTTTTGGTAACAGGGTAGGAGGGGTGGTCTGCAGACCCTTTTTAGAAGTAGTCTGGATTAAGAGACAATATTATATACACTAAAAGTATGACTGAGTGTTAGGTTTATATGGTTGCAAAAATTTACAAAGTTCTTATATAGTTATAACTTTTTTATAAAGCAGAATTTTATACAGCTCCTATACACATTTCTAATAAAATAATAGGTTTACATTAGATTTTATCAGTTTACATGGTCTGCAATACAGTTTGTGTACATGAAATTGATTCTTAAAGATTCAAAAGTGAATTTCCTTAAAAAAAAACTTAAATGGAAATGAATCAAAAAAATGATAAAGACAGGCCTACAGACTAAGATGAGAACACATGAATAAGAAGAGTTAAATGGCAAAGGAAAACATCTGAGAGACTGTGAGCATTTTTAAAATATTAAGCCTTTTAAAGACTGTATCCATTATCCCTAAAGCATTAAAAATCATCTTCCTTAAAAACATACCCCTCAAACTCTTCGAGCAAGAAATATGGACAAAACCATAAAAAACGGGGGACAAAGGCCTAAAATAGGGACAATTTCTAAATATTGCTCATAAACTTAGTTGATAGAATGAAAGGTTTTACATTAGCATGAATTTTTTGATTGGTATGAAATCTGAAACTCAAATCTCTGCCATTATTTTCTGAATCCAGTCCTCAATAGTTAGCCAGTGATTTGCCAGAAAACCAAATTTTATGAGGAACAGACAAAAAATGTAAGGCAAAAATATGGACATTCTGTGAAAATCTGGACAGCTGAGATCAACGCTTGAAAAGGTGCTCATAAATGGACTCCTTAAACTTGGTAAACTATCTTGATACCTTTTTTCAGCTGGAAGTTGGCTCCAGAGAACAGGGCCTGTTTGTGAGAGGACTTGCTCACTAATGACTGATTTAAATGGGGGATTGTTGAGTGGTGATAAGTTATTCTGTGAATTCCTTAGGGTGTCGGACATTTTATTGACTGAGAGTTTTATTTTTGGAAGAGAGCAGCATCATTTAGAATTTTAAATTTTAAGGTGCTGGGCAGCCAATTTATGCAATTTTAGAAGGATGTAGTTTGTACTCAGATGTCAGTAACTAGGGAAATTCTGGCACTTTTATTCCCAGTGACTTGTCTTTGAATGCATGTATGAGTCGTAAGCAGAGTGTAAAGAGAGTACAAGGGAACAATATTCTAGTTTAGGGAGAAGGATATTCTTGGCCAATGCTTAACAGACAGTGGGAGATAGTAGATGTGATATCCTGTAGCAGAGTGTTAGTTGTAAGAGAATTTATTAATGATACTATCAGTGTGAGTTGTAAAGCTGACTGTAAAGTCAAGGGTTACTCCTAAGTATTTGTTCTCAGTTACAAAAGGAATAATATGGTTGTTATTGTCTGAGATAGTAAGGACAGGAAGTTGAGAGGATCCGTGAGGAGAGGTAAACAAACACTGCATTTTCTTTGCAGTTAATTTGAAATTTGTTCTTTTCAGAACATTGGCAAAGATTAGAGAAGGATAGTATGTGTGCAGAGAGTAAGGTTAGGTTCATGTAACTCATCAGTAATATGATTAATGAGTGAGGAAAATTGTAATGGGCCTGGCGCAGAGCCTTAAGGGAACCTGTTTTCAGTGTTTCATTAGTGGACTGATAGTTGTTAGAATGAACTTGAAAGGTGCTTCTGTCAAGGTAGCTATGGGACCAGGTAATGATGTTTTCTCCCAAGTAACTTTTTATACCTTAGCAAGCAGAATTTTGGAGTCAACAGTTTCAAAGGTACTTAAAATGTAGAACCACAGCATTTGTTGCTCAGATACAATTCCCTTTTTTATATGAAAGTGTCCCAGATTTAGTGTTTCAGTCTTTGAAACACTATTCTTGAGTAAGTATTATCTTTTACTCCTTGGAGGGACTTGACAGTGGCTCTCTTTTTGGGTAAGGTGTCCTCATCAGAATCCTACTTTCTTAGTAACATTCTTCAGGGTTTTGAACATCAATATTAACGTTACTTTTTATAAGCTGTAACTTTGATAAATATCATACCTTACATCCTTCCCACTTTGGTCCATCTCTTAGCCTTGCTCTCTTATTTAACTTGTTCTTGGTACTTTCTACAATTTTCAATAATCATGCCATAATGACTGCTCCCTACTGAAATGTCATCACTTGAAATGCCCCCCAAAAAATACAGGAGAAGAGCAAATCTTGAAAATCATTCTTTTCCTTAAAACTTTTTTAAAATTCTTTTTGCAGCTGGGAGGGTTGCCACTCCCCCATGTGTCCCCCCACCCAACACACACCTTCTTCTTTTTCTTCTTCTTTCGGCTGCTCCCGTTAGGGTTCACCACAGTGGATCAAGTGTTTCCTTTTCTTCCTGTCCTCTGTATCTTGCTCTGTCACACCAACCTCCTGCATGTCCTGTCTCACCACATCCATAACCCTTATCTTAGGCCCTCCTCTTTTCCTGTTACCTGGCAGTTTCATCCTTAGCATCTTTTTCCCAATATACTCTGCATCCCTTATCAGCACATGTCCAAACTAACGTAATATTGCCTCTCTGGCTTTGTCTCCAAACCTTCCAACCTGGGCTGACCCTCTAATATACTTATTCCTAATCCTGTCCACCCTCGTCACACCCAGTGCAAATTTTAACATCTTTAACTCTACCACATCCAGCTCTGACTCCTGCCTTTTTGTCAAGGCCACTGTCTCCCACCCATATAACATAGCTTGTCTCACTTCCCTTTCACTCTTACTGGTACTCGTCTGTCACAAATCACTCCTGACACTCTTCTCCACCCACTCCATCCTGCCTTTACTCTCTTCACCTCTCTTCCACACTCACCATTACTCTGAACTGCTGATCCCAAGTATTTAAACTCATCCACCTTCACCACCTCTACTCCCTGCATCCTCACCATTCCTTTAGCCTCCCTCTCATTCACACACATATATTCTGTCTTAGTCCTGCTGACCTTCATTCCTCTTCTCTCTAGAGCATATCTCCACCTCTCCAGGGTCTCCTCCACCTCTTCCCTACTCTCACTACAGATCACAATGTCATCTGCAAACATCATAGTCCAGGGAGACTCCTGTCTGATCTCGTCTGTCAATCTGTCCATCACCATTGCAAATAAGAAAGGGCTCAGAGCTGATCCTTGATGTAATCCCACCTCCACCTTAAACGCATCCATCACTCCCACCACAGACCTCACCACTGTCACACTACCCTCGTACATATCCTGTACCACTCTTACATACTTCTCTGACACTCCCTACTTCCTCATACAATACCACAACTCCTCTCTATGCACCCTGTCATATGCTTTCTCTAAGTCCACAAAGACACAATGCATCTCCTTCTGACCTCTGTACTTCTCCATCAACACTCTCAGAGCAAACATTGCATCTGTAGTGCTCTTTCCTGGCATGAAACCATACTGCTGATCACTAATCATCACCTCCCTTCTTAACCTAGCTTCCACTACTCTTTCCCATAACTTCATGCTGTGACTGATCAGTTTAATCCCTTTGTAGTTACTACAGCTCTGCACATCACCGTTATTCTTTAAAAATTGGTACCAAAACACCTTTTCTCCATTTCTCAGGCATCCTCTCACTTTCCAAGATTTCATTAAACAATCTACACCCAAACATGTAAACCAAATCTGAAATCACAATACCTCACAGAAAAAGGAATATTCTGAGTAATGGCATTCAATCCTTAGTATATGTATGTCTGATCTTTCGGACTCCATATTTTGGGACTTACTCTAGCAGGTCCGAACATTTCAGTTGGTTGCCTGTTATGACACTTGGTACCATTTGTTATACATCACTTCCTGATTTATTCCTGTTCTGTGTTGATTAGGCTGCATCTCATACTTTGTATCTCAAGGCAAATCATACTGGTGTAGGCCATGAAAATCTATAGCTTGACTGCACTCTAAACTAGTGGTATAGCATTGTCATTAAAATGCTTCATCTGAAGAATGTCAGAATGTCTTTGTTATGCAGCTGGGATAGCTTATCAAACACATAAGTTAAAAAAATCTAGTATCATGACACCTAATTTGCAAATGAATTAACCTCTTGACTTCCTGGAAGATACAAATCTTAACCACATATCTAGAATGGCTTCTGTTTGTTAAGTATGCAAGTAACTGAAGCATAATATGAGATGGACATATTTAGTTGTCAATCAATCTATCCATCCATCTATCTGTCTGTCTGTCTACCTATCTACCTCCATGGGTTTGCCACACTGAGCCAGATCCATTTTTAGGATAGGCTGTAGGAAGAAAAACTCCTAGCATTACAAAATGCCACAAAACAAAAATAAATTCAGATGTACAACATCACGCCATGGTAAAGAGTTGCTCTAAAGAGGAAATGATAGTATACTATGGTTCTCGAACAGAATGACAGTTACAGAAATGATAGTACACTATGGTTCTCGAACAGAATGACAGTTACAGAACTGTGGTTCTCAGCATAATGCATGAAAGCAATTGTCTAAACAAACCACATTGTTATTACTGGGAGATCTACCATTTAATGAAAACATACTTATCAGATATAATATCCCAAATTCCAGTTTCCTCCACTAAATAAGCTTGGGACGTGTTTTATCTTTTATTGTGGACTTTGAGACTTCAGTGTGTCCAGGTTCTGTTTTCACTCTTTCTGGATTATTCCCTCATCATAGTTATGCAACCGTGGAGTTAGTCTGTTTAAATAAGAAGGTATGGGGTCATGTCCTCACATGCGAGGTGGGTGAGGGGGCTTGTCCTTCTGAAAAAAATGTAGGGGTTTTATTCATAGATTCTGGGAGTTACTTATTAAATGCATGTGAATAATATATGTCAACAGGTTGTGTGTCTAGTTCTCATACAGTGAATAATGCCATCTTACAAAAGACAGAAAAGGAATGAGAGATGACTGTTTGAGAAAAAAGTTAGAGATTTCAGGATGCATCATAATGTGGGATGAAACAGAGTTATCTTTTTAATTACTACATGAAACTAGTTCAGTGTTAAATAGTGCTTTACTATAATGAATTAACCAAGAAAGGATTTTAGCTTAAAATTACTAGCTACAGCTTTTAGTATGATTCCAGACTAGAATAAAAAACACAGCTACATAAAATGAAAGCAAAGTATAATTTGGGCTTAATTTTTCAAAGAATGGCATTTAGTGAATCATTTAGTAGGAATTTAGGGCTCTGCAAATTTAAAATTATATAAGAGATTCTAAACGTTTTACACAGGTTTAACAATAAGTTTATTATAGTTGCTTATGTAGTAAAACAACAGGAAATGTTTATTACTTTGTCTCACTTGTATTTAAAACATGCAGATTATTTATGAAACAAACCTCATTCTTTGAAATATGCCAAATAAATGTCTATGTGCAAGAAAGGACAACGCTTCTTTAGCATATCATTATTATATATTTAACATTAGCAGTGCATATTCAGATTCTAGTATAATTGCCTACTCAGCCAAAATATTTATTAAGGTGTGGCCACCCCCCCCCCCCCAACTCAGAGTATGTTCACATATTAGGTGTTTTAGACATATCTAACAGTTTTCACACATAAAGCAGTCTGTTGCATTTACACATTAGTGAACTCGACGGTGATAACAGGAAAACCTGTAGGAGTCATTCACTATGGTATTACAGAACTAAATAAAAATTAAAGGTCTAACTAGTCAGGCCTAGTATATCAGAAACAGCATTATATGCATACATGTGCACTTTTGGCAGAAGAACCAAACAGCATTACAGTGAAAGTGATGAGCTGTTAGAAGCATTGGTGAAGCACACAGTTAACAGCTGATGTGCAGATTCCTCATCAACTGACAATATTCTAAAAGGGCTCCTACAAAGGCACATTGAATAAAATGAAGTAAATATCTGGTAAAACTGTTACTGAACATCTTACACATGTATCTAAAGAGTAATGTTTTCCAGTACATTGTAATGATTTTACAGATGTCTTTATGATTTTATTTCCAAATGAAATGACAGTTTACCACTTTTAGCTTTGGTAATACTGTGGGTGAAAGAAATGACTGGAACAATGCAGGTATTTTAATGCAGTCTATAACAAAGAGGTACCCAGAAAGCATCAAGTTGGGCATCACAGGTAAACAGTATGACACTAAAATAAGGTGCATACATATTTAAAAAAAAACAAAGCTCCCAGAATAGTACAGGGCGGTGAGTGGGAATGGCAATAATAAAGGTGCTGACTGGGACAGAGTAATATAAGAAGGAAATGCAGACTATCCCAGCTTACAGCCTCAGTTTATGGAGCATAATCTGAACTGCAATCACATTTTCATATCCTTTAACAAGATCAGTTAAACACAAATACTTATAAAATTACAGTATGAATGGGATACTGGTATCAGACTGTAGTATAAAAACTACTAGTCCATTAGTTAACTGAGTGGAAACAGAAAGGACTATCATGAAACAATGAAATATGCTGAGGGACAATTTAAATGCATAACATTTTTTGAGCTCTAACGTTACATCTTTGATACTGTATGACACTGCAGCTTACGGGTGGCCGCTTTTAAATATATACATAATCTGTTCCACATTTTAATTACTTGGACATTTCAGGTAACATGTTAATGATAAGCTAAGGTCCAAGCTGCAGTCAGATAACAACAAACTACACGTGATGGTATGCTTACATCCTAGAGATGCACCTGCACAAAACACATTTTTTTCCCGCAACTCTTCAAGATGGAGTTCACTGCTTTTATAATAATTTTCTTTTGTTTAAACATATAACCATCTCAAATCAAGACTGTCACTTGAGTTCCTTACCAGTTTGCTCCACACATTTGTCAGGTTCCACCTTCAGTGTCTCTGAACTGGTACATATGTGACAGGGAAATATCCTCTCCCACCTACACGGTTCAGCTAGGGTCCATGCAAAACAAAACAGCTAAATAGTGTGGGGCCATGAACTTTCAGACCATTTAAACAGCTGGTCTCACTCAGCACTTCTCACCATGACCTCAGTGGGATACCTCAACTCAATGACCAATCAGGCCAGCCTAATGCAACTGTTCCCATGGCATCAGATGTTTTGTCCATCCATGAAAATAAAAACAGGTGGTACTTGCTTTGCAGTTAGTGTGACCATGACAGATGCTTGGCTGCTGTTTTGTTCCTGTCTCTGGAGAGCTCACATAACATAGTTAATACTGTAGCTGGACTCTTCATGGGGTAGCCAGAATTCACTAGAAGATAAGGTGCTGCTCTTATCCTGGATTAATGCTGAGCACATTTCTCATGAAATCAAAACACAGAACTGAGATTAAACCTGAACACTAGAGAACATCAATATCTCCAGAGGTGAGTAATATGCTAAAACCATAAAATCCCCACCCCTGTAAAACTGGTGCAAGATTTGTTGTTTTATAAATACTTGATGTGGTCCAAACTATTGAAGAATATAATCTCCCTATTCCATTTCTTTTAAAGAGTGAAATGTGCAGCATCTACTAGAACCTTCCAAGTTCTGAAATCTGCTAGGTCATTGTTTTTACACATCATTGAGAATGTCCATTTAATACAAATCTGAAAAAATATATTTTTGTTCATTTTTTGAATGTTGGCTAGAACTGTATGTTTATTTTTGCATTCATGTGTAGCATCTGACCATCACTAACTTACACACACACACACACACACACACACACACACACACACACACACACACACACACACACACACACACACACACACTCAGCTTCTGGTTAAATATTATAAACATTTTTCTTTCACTTAAGAAGATAAACAATCATTAGTTAAATATGCAAATTATAAATTATTAGAACAACAGAAATACAGGCAGGCAGTAACCAGTAACTGCAGTGCAACATACTTTTTTCTTCAAGTCGTGCTTTCCTGTACTTTCTGCATTTCACCTTCTATTTTTCTTGAGATTTAATTTACCCAGTATTTATCATCCTCCCAAACCTTCCAACTGGCTGTTGAACTGGCTAATTTTGCCTTCGATATAAGGGTTTAGGTGAAGGATACTGGTCATTTTCATCTTCACTTTCCTGTGCTTGCTGTGGTTGGTTGGTAGTGCTACTCTCAGCTGTTTTTGACCTGTGAGTCTGTGCAGGCTGATGAAAAGCTGTTAACAAGTACATAGTATATAGTAGTACTTCTCAAAGCTGTGCCAGTCATCTTAGCACTCTATACGATTTCAGAGATGCTTCATTTTTTAAAACCTCTGCATCCATTTAACCCAGCTTCCCCTATTTAATCCATTAATATCTCTTCTACTTCCCAGCATTTGTACACACTGTAGACGGTGCTGAGAGCTAGGCCACAGTTAGACAATATAGATTTCCTCTAGTAGGAATAGGGATTTTCTAACTTCAAGCTTTACCCCTTCCATGGTGGTTGAAGTACTTACTCACACCTTCCATGAGGCAGATGTCTACTGACATATATGTGCACTTGTACACCCCCATCACAGACATGATGAAGACTACTGCTTTTTCAGTTTGTTAAACCCTATACACACCTCTATTGCTAACTGATTATGGGATTTATCCTTCTGTGAGATGGTGCCCTGGAGTCCCCACATCTTGAAGTTACTTCCTGCAATAATGGTGCCCTTGGGATTGCAATCTCCCTGCCCTTTATTAAGCACCATAAATATGTTCTCTCTTGTTAATGGTGGTAGTTTAATAGTGAGGTCATAAGGAAACTCCTGATGCTACGTACCAGGTTTATCTAAGTAACTGCGGGTAAGCTAAGCTACTCACATTTCAAATTTGATTCTGCAGAGGCCAACCCATAAGGAGCTCTACTGAATTCCTCTCATACTACAAATGTGTTGCCCTCTGTGCCACCAGATCCAAATGCAGATCCTCTCATTTGTTTGCTGACTTTTTTTTTAAAGGATGGTAGGATTTATGGATCTGTTTCTGTTTCTCTTTTACCTTGAATAAAGTATGGGTTACAAATGATATGTTCAGACTCATGCTGCCTGACAAACTGAGAAAACTCCACTGTTGGTTATTCCTACCACATGGGTGTAACTCATTTGCATTTGTTATTTTTCAGAATGATACAAATGGGTTATACCTGCCCAGTGAAATCAGAAGTACAGTTTTTCAAACGTTTTGAGTCAAACTTCTAGCTGGTTGACATAGGAACCTAAACCTAATTGTAAAATTCTAACCCCTAAGATTAAAGCTCTAATGCTAACCCTAGCCTTAAATCCATAAGCTTAAGCCTAAAACTCTATCCCTAACCCTAAATCTACAGCCTTTCCTCTAAAATTCAAACATTAAATCCAACATTAAAGGTCTAATGCTAGCCTTAGAACCCTAACTAATACCCTAACCCTTAAACTTTAACCCATCTTCAGCTGGCATAACTCAAAGAACAACTTCCTGTCCACTAGGAATAATCTTTGCCCAAACTCCTGACTACCATACATCCATACATAGGTACATTCTCAGTGGCCACTGTAATATCATGATTAGTGAGGACTGAATTGACTACTTGGGTATCATCAGTTCTAGTGGTTTTGGGAGGATTTGTGAATGATTTTCCAGGTAATTTGAGAAAATATGTCATTAACAAATATTGTTTTTCATTGAAATTGAAACGTGCATATTCCCAGTTTGCCCCACAGTTGGTGAGGTCGAGCACTAACAGACATTTTTTTCCTATTGCCTCTTTTAATATATAATGTGCATCGCGCAGCTTTGTATTATGTCTGTAACTTCTCCAGTCAGAAAATATCCCTGGTGCAACAATGGTAAGATGATTTTTTTCAATGAAGTACAAATCACAAGTGAACTGTTTTTTAACCGTAATCCATCAACGGCTGCTAATGTATCCTAGAGCAAGTAAAACTGAGAATAAGCTCATTTTTGCCACTTTCCATCCGTCAGCCTTATTACCTTTTAGTAGATGGTTATCTGCAGCTGTTTTGTCTCAGGGTTGTCCTAATCAGAAATTCTTCCTTGGTAGCGTGAGGCAGGATTGTGTTCTCCACTATTTTTTGTGGGCTCATCTGCTGCCTTCCAGTTAGTGATTTTGGCAAAAAACTTGCAATTATGTGATATTTTCTCAGTTTGTACAGCAGTTCACTGGTGCATCTCTTGCAGAACCATCATCATCTTCACCACCACCTTTTTGGTACATACATTATGTTATCCAGGTGTTTTTAAATTATGGTTAGAAATTGCTTGTGTTGATTTTCTGTTTCAATATGTGGCAAAACAAAGATGCAGTGCTAAATCCAAACTCCAAACACCAAACCTAAACACTCTTTTTTCAGTTTGGGCATATCTTTTACTGGTCTCTGACACTGAGTCACAGTATTAGGTGCTGGTCTGTTTGCCACATCACATTTTAGAAGTAACATAACCACTAATACATCCACAACAACTCATATTTTCTCTATTGTGATTAAAGAAAATCAGCATTTGTTCAATAACAAAAACCATTAGTTAACTATGCAATTATAAATTGTTATTAGAACAGCAGGATGTCAATTCTTTCTGTGTATTTGGTGCCATGATCATTTGTTCCTTGACTTTAAAAAATCATCTCAGGGTGACAGGTTTGGAAGTAACATTTGGCACAAATTTGCTTAAATAATGAAACAGGCCTGCCTTGCCAATGGGCACAATCATACCAGTTTAGCACTTTTGCTTTGTTTTCATTTCATTGTAGACTTACAGGAAGTTAACCTGTTACTTGGGGCTATGAGCTTCTTAGCAGAGAATTGACTTTCTTACTATTTAATTAAAGTCTAGATTACTTCATTCTTTGAAGCATATAAAGTCTTTGTTCATGTCTTTACAGATCATTGAATAATTAGTATATACTCTCATACCTTCTGAAACTGCATATATAGTTTCAACAACAGTATGAAATATATCAGGAGCTGAAAATTTTCACATGGGTAAACCAGCAACTGTACTATCTGAATAATTTGCTAAAAATACAAAGTTCCATGTTTTTATCATTGACTTATAACAACAAAAGCTATGAGACACATCCAGTTTATTAAACCACTGTGCTCTTGTTATCTGAAGATTTCATCTCTCTTTGCTATTTGATATTGTTTCCTGAGTATAGGTTCATAGGTTCATAGAATGATACTAGGCTATTTGCCTGGAGGCCCTTATATGCCTAGCCAAGAATTTTGCCCATGTTCCCACAAAGTCATCACCTGTTTATCATGTCCAGCAGGAACACAAGTGGGATCCCAGGGGTGTATTTTCTGTTTCCCATCCAGTCGTTCAGGTTCCTCTTAAAGAGGGCTAGTGAGGTACTCTGCTTGACATGGAGAGGGAGTATATTCCACAGATGGGGGAGTCTTTGGGACACAAATCTATCCTGCCAACAAGTTCTGTTAATGTCACATACCAGGATGAGATCTTGTGTGTGGATTGCGTGGGTGGAGCTTCACTTACAGATATGCAGCAACTCCATTAAGGCTGGGTCTGAGACGGCCTTATATTCCAGATACAGGTCACCTCTGAGCAGTCTGTATGAGACTGAGTAGAGGGACAGAGCTTTTAGCCTATCTGTATAGGATAGATGCCTGAGACCCTAGATTTTCCTGGTCAGGAGCCTCTGTAGTCTCTCTAGTTGCTGAATGTGCTTGGCCAAGTACATGCTGAAGGGGGCATTGTACTCAATAATGGGACTGATAAGGGAGGAGTACAGGGATGTTATGACCTCCTTGTTCCTGGACGAAATACCCTTACTTATGAGGTGGGCCATGTAGAAAGCTTTCCTTACAAAGGAGGCAACGTGCTAGTCAAAAGTCAGGCTGCTATCAACCTGGGTGCCCAAGTCCCTCACAACTGATTGTGTACTTAGTGCATTGTTATTAATGTGATAATTAATGGGGAATCCATTTTCCCCAAAGGGGATAATTATGCATTTCTTGGCATTCAGTTTGAGGCCATGCTTCTGGCACCAGTAATTAGTTTGGGTAAGGCCCTCTTGGAGGATGCCCACATCACTAGGGGAATTTAAGACAGTGCCCAGCTTGCAGTCAGAAAAGTATATCCCAAACAGTAGAAGCCTCAAGACTTATCCTTGGGGTACAACTAGAGGTGGCTTCCCCTACTTTGACTGAGTGGATTCTATCAGTGAGCCAGTTAGCTACCCATCTGGTGACATACGGGTTGATGCCTAGCTGGGAGAGTTTGTCTATTATGCCTGAATGGGGAATAGTGTCAAAGGCTTTGGCAAGGTCAAGGTAGGTGGTGTGCACTGTGTTCCTCTCATCCACGGCTTTGGTGACTGTTTCAAAAAGTCAACCAAGTTTAACAGGCAAGATCTCCCTTTGACAAAACCAAACTGTGTGGGGTCAAATGTTTGGAGGTTGCCAATGGCCTTGTTTATAAGGTCCATGATAATATGTTCTGTGGCCTTGCAGATCAGGCTAGTTAGGCTGATGGATCTATAATTGCCTTTATCAGTGGATGCTCCACCTTTGTGTAGAGGGATGACAGAGGCTGTCCTCCATTCAGTTGAGATGAAGCCGGTGCTCAGGCTTTGCTTGAATAGGGTGCCTAATGGTGCTGAGAGCTCTTCCCTGAGTTCATGTAGGATGCAACCAGGGATGTTGTTGCATCCCACGCATGTTGTTTGAGAGAGTGTTAATGACCTGCTCTCTGGTGATGAGGGGAGGGGGGACAGGTCTGTGGATGTCCTGGTTTACTGATGGGGGGGATGGGGGGGTGAAGTTTTCACTGAACCTGTCTGCCAGCAGGTTGACTATATCTACAGCATTTGTGTATGTGGTGTCCTTGACCACCAGTTCAGAGCAGATTTGGGTTTTACCTTTGAGATTGCGGGCATATGTGAAGAAGGCCTTGTGATTGTCCTTAGTGGATGTGCCCAATTTGGACTTGAAGTTAGCCCTAGAGGATTTCACCAGTGACCTTATTTGCTTGTTCAGACAAATGAGAGATCACTTCCAACTTAGCACCTGCTCCTTCTTGGTCCTGGACAGCAATTTTTCCTTTTATTATAGAGTTTGTTTATTGCTGCTGAAAACCAGACAGGTTTAGTCTTCCTTGAAGAAGACAATTTGGTTCTGTCAAGTATTGCTGAATCCATGCAGCTATGTAGGTGCTCATATAGTGTATATTCTCATTAAATCTTCTTTACAGACTCTGAAAGTGATATTTGCATTTTTATACACATCATTGGGTTCATTCATTCATTCATTCATTCATTCATTCATTCATTCATTCATTCATTCAGTCATTTATTCACTTCAGCCTGTTTTGGGTATATAATGTAAGGTATACCATGATTTCTAAATGTCTGTGCATATTTTAATTAAGATGGATAGGTATACAGCAAACAGCATGGACCATGCGGCTGTATAGAGCATTTAGTATGTTCATGGACCACGGAGCTATATATACCATTTAACGTGTTCATGAACCATGGGGCAGTATACAGCATTTAGTGTGCTGATAGACCATGGGGCTGTATACAGCATTTAGTGTGTCCATAGACCATGAGGCTGTATACAGCATTTAGTGTGTCCATAGATCATGGGGCTGTATACAGCATTTAGTGTTTTCATGGACCCTGAGGCTGTATACAGCATTTAGTGTGTTTATGGACCATGGGGCTGTATACAGTGTTTAGTGTGTCCATAGACCATGGGGCTGTATATAGCATTTAGTGTGTTCATGGACCCTGAGGCTGTATACAGAACTTAGTGTGTCCATAGACCATGGGGCTATATACAGCATTTAGTGTGTCCATAGACCATGGGGCTGTATACAGCATTTAGTGTGTCCATAGACCATGGGGCTGTATACAGCATTTAGTGTGTCCATAGACCATGGGGCTGTATACATAATTTAGTGTGTCCATAGACCATGGGGCTGTATACAGAATTTAGTGTGTCCATAGACCATGGGGCTGTATACAGAATTTAGTGTGTCCATAGACCATGGGGCTGTATACGGCATTTAGTGTGCTGCTGTACATGAACATCAGCACTGCTCCACTATTACATATGTTGGGGACCTTGTTTCTCTCATTTTTCTCTTAATTTCTCAAATGGACCACCTTACTAAGTCAAGATGTGATTAAAGATGTGAAAGTAGTAGTGCTTCAGCCTTTGATGTTTTCCAAGAATTCTCAGCAGCAGTGTATGCTTGTTCATATTCCTCATCACTTTGTGAAACTGCTGACATCTACAAGTTACTTCATACCTTGTCTGTGACAGCTAACATTTGCTTCACCTATCCAATATCTTCACAGGCATGATCCACAATAGTGATTCTTTTCCTTTTCAGACTGCCACAGAAATCTGAGTTTGCTTTATGTCTTTGAACTGCACCAACAGTTTGTGCACTCCTTATATTTCGATTATTAGTCCATCATAGGCCTTCAGCTCCACTGTCCTCCTTTTACATGCAGGTTTGCTCATTAGAATACAAATTACAGTCAAACAGTCCTTATTTTGTTAGAAGTTACACTTTGATTCTTTGCCAAGTAGCTTTCATGTTCATCATTGTACTATTAACAGTAACAGCTTATATCCATTTGTTTCTTTGCCTTATACATATATATATGTCCTCTTTTTATTTTGTTTTCAACTTCAGCAATGAGTATTAGAATCATCAACTCTCTGAATCAGTTCCTCTCCCATCATATTGATGCCCATCTAGCTGTTATGCATTTTGAATATATCTGACTATGCCTTTTCCCACCACAATGATTACAGCCTGTTTTATGACCAACGTTTGGGGATGCATTACATTCCATGTGCATGCAGGTCTACTTAATCTGGCCTCAAACCACCTTGACAACAATAGTAGATTATGGCATAGCCTGTGAAGCACTAGATCTCTGTTCAAATATACAGATCTGCTCCTTATTTAGTTAAGTTGCATGGCATATTCTTGCTGTTTCATCCAATGACAAATTGTTGTGTCACAATAAGCATTTATGCACCTTTTTGTGATGCGGTCCAAAAAAAATCTGGTCTGTTGGGATAGAAGACTGCAGATTCCCACAGTTATGTAACTGCATTTTCATCTTTATGACTATAACACTGGCATCATCTAATTCATCAGGCTACTAGACATGTCAGTCAAGATGGGCCTCCCATACAACTTATAGTTCAGTGAGAGCAGTACACATCAAGTTGCTGGCATTACTCTGTGTCATTTTTTGACACCCTTGTCTGAAAATGTATGTGTCATACATCTGTAGTACTTGAGATCCTGCTTTGATTAGTAACACTATAACTTGTTTCTCACCATTTCTGTTGTTAGTACACCAGTTTTCTACAGGTACAAAAACTACATCTGTTTGTTTGGATGTATTATTGTATGTATGTTTAACTATGTGATTTCAGGCACTCCTGTTACAATGTACAAAGTAATGTCTGACTAATAGCTCACTTAGAATGAAACTGCTTTTTAATGATTATAATTTACTCTTGAGTTTTTGTATACAGATAAAATACAAAATAGGTAGGAGCAGTGTAGCACCCCAACATGGAAATAAATAACACTAAACAAATATTTAAAGGACTACCACATAGGAATGTATCTATATTTTCTGTATATAATTCTGTCTTGCAGAATAAATGTCCTAGATAAAGTACAAATAACTTAGGAGGTAGTTGTACACTGATGACAGTACTTATGCAAGTCAGGTATGTTGACACTCATCTCTATCTTGGGAGATGACAGGAGGCAATGTGGTGCGACAAGATGAACTAACATCCAGGCATGGATGCAGCTAAAAAGAACACAAGTAAATTTACAAAAAGTACAGCTGTTTCAGAGCAAACAATTATATTTATATCTGACCTGTGGTATGGATGCTTCTTTGTGAGCTGTAGACACTTTTGTAAAAAACATTCAGCTCAAAAAATAAATATTTATAAAAGATGGCCATTTTTTTCAATGCTATATCTTCTATTTAGTCAATTGTCTGACATTATAGAATTTAACCCAATCAGAGATGAGATGTATTAGTACATTTTACAGTGTAGGGATACGCAACAAAGAAATAACCAAACGGTAGTTGTACAATTCACAGTTCGCATTTATCATTTACATTCTTCAGGTTTTTGAGTCAAAGAAGACCACATTGATTGGAAAGATTTAAGTAACTTGAATATGTGAAATAAATCTGCTGTAGAGCTGCCATTACAACTAGCACATGTAGTTGAATCAGTAATATCCATTACAGCTAGTTTATGAAGAGTCTGGCAGGCATTAGGCATCAGCATACATTTCTGTTGAATAAAGATAGATAAAGATAGCACTTTATAGACATTAGGCTCTAAAGAAAAAAATAGCTCTCATTTGTCTCTCATGTCAGGATAAATGCTTAATTCATTTAACAAGGAAGATCAATATTCAAAATATACATTCAAGACTGTATTGTACAAAAGTGTGAGAGGGTGTTTCTTTTTAGGATACCTCAACCAAGAAGAGATTAAACCAATTGTATTGTTATCTGTTCCATAAAGCAGATAGAATTTTGCTATAGAAATTTCACTCAAGCTCATTTATGCTATTGGGTTTAAGATTCCAGAGATGAAATAGAGCTAATGTTGAAGTTAGTTTGTTGTCAATATGTAGGCCATAGAAAAGTTTATCTTCTATTACGTAGCTTTAGATGATTGCTGGTAACAGTGATAATGGGAATAGTCTAAATATGTTGAAACATCATGAATTCTTTAAGAAGGCCTAACGTTTTTAATATATTGAGTATCTAATATTGGGCTTTTTATAGACAAAGGTAGGTTACTAAAGTACTCTTAGTTTTGTCTAAGATGCAAAAGGGGATATTTTTACTGGTTAGCACTTAAACTATACAGAGATATGGAATTGATTGACCATTCTTGACACTGACTAAACAAATGAAATGCTTACAATTTTTAAATTGCCTTTCAAGTTTGGGACTGAAAGACTATTCGGGTTTACTGTTGGATTGCTTTTATTCCATATGAAGATAGAGATTAGTTTCTTAAAATATATAAAGTAGTATTTGGGGTGGGAAAAAATTGAAATTTTAAAGTTTTAGAAAAATAAAAATAATGGGAAAATATCCATCTTAAGAATGTGTACACTTGCTAATGAATTGACTCTAAATGTATTCCAATTGTTATGATCAACTCTTGTCGTATCAATGATCCCATTTTGGATGTAATCACTTTTAAGTGTTTGAAAAGGGAGTTAAGAACTTATAAAGTGTCTGCTTAAAGATGAGTATGGTGGTCACTCTGACCACTTACCTGGTATTTTTCTTATTTTGTTTAATGTTATCTCCAATGAAAACATAGCTATCTAGCTTATGTTTAACACAAAGTTACTTGAGTCCATTTAATGAGGTAGTTATAATACCAGCATAAGATGGGTAATGTCATATTACTATTACTAGGGAAGAAGGGAGTCAGCTTGTGTAGCCTTAATTTATAATTTGATGTTTTGCTGTAATATGCAGCTACTTGTTGTAGCAGAATATAAATTTGGAGGGATTCTTAAAATGTAGAATATTATTAGCAAATGAGGTCACATTGATGCACGAGATGGAAAAATATCCCAAACAAGAAAGGTTTAAGAGATTTTAACTGGAAGGAAGACTTTTTTCCATTTAGTACTCAGTTGAATGAAACTCTTTTGAAACTGGAATTTATCACAAATTTGGAATAAATAAGCTAGCCGAACAAAAAACAAAAGGCATTCTTGCACCCAATACAAAAACTACTTGCTTAATAACAGAGTGTGCATTATAATATATAGTTAACTCAAGCATGATTTTATTGTTCTGTGTCTGATGAGATGCCATGAAACTTTACTGAAATCCGCATTTTTTTGCCACCAAATGAAATATATGAAATAGAATCATGGAATATATCTTGATATCAGATTAATAAGTGCAATCTGTCTGTATTTTTAATTTACAATGGATCAGAGGTCAATATGAGAATAAAATAATTTTCAGTTGATCTACACACACACACACACACACACACACACACACACACACACACACACACACATATATATATATATATATATATATATATATATATATATATATATATATATCACTAATATGATTATTCTTGATAGAATTATACAGGAGTAACAGGACTGGAGAGAGATACAATTAAAGTTTTATAGAATACAACATCAAACCCATTAGAAGCTAGAGCCTTAACATGTAGTAAATTGTGAAATGACACATTCGCTTTCTTTTAAAGAGAAGTTTACACCTAGTATTGTAGGGGAAACAATCACAGACAGTATTCAGAGAATGGCTAACTAGATAATTATTAGTGACAATGTAATGCATAGATTTGTTGATGAATATATCTATGAACACTTGTCATAAAAAGCTTTTAATATGTAGCTTGACTGGGTACAATGTGAGCCCCCCCCCCACACTTGCCTTGAGGAGATGATATTAGCAATATGATTTAGCCTCAATAAGCAAAGCAGACATTTAAATGAAACTGAGACCCCATTTTTCACTTGGATCATGGATTCAGATAGGAAAAGATGCAAAGCATGCAAAATCTTTAGCTCAGAGTAGAGTTCATTCTGATGATAGTAGACACAGTTCTGCAATGTCTAAGTTACTGAACATTGTTTGCTCTAATTTAGAGCTCTGTATGATTGTTTCTTTCTGTTTACTTATTTGCTGTTTACTTCACGGAACAGTTTTGAGTGCAGCACCATGGAGGATGAAGCTGAATAGTGGGAGCTGTACACATTTCAATTTTCTCCTAAATCAGTATTATCAAACCTTCTTACTTCTTATTGTAGGCTTTAGTCATACTTTGCATAGGCTCATAGATTTAGAGGAGGTTACTAGGCTAGGTGCCCTAGAGCCTTTACAAGCCTAGCCATGTTAATCCTAAGTATCCCCATTTGTTCTTTTTGGGTAGTTTGCAGAACAAATTTATAAACAGAGTGGGTATGTGATCAGCACTGACTATGCTTGTCCATGAGGGACATGGGTGACACCCCAGGGGGGGGATTTGCAGTCTCCCATCCAATTATCTAGGTTGCATTTGAATAGGGTTAGTGATGACCTCTGTTTTAGATGAATAGGAAGTTTATTCCAGAGAAGCATCAGTCTCTGGGAGACATATCTGTCTCTCCAGCATGTTCTATTAATGTCACAGGGTAGATTAAGATCCCTAGAGTGAGTGACTCTTTTGCCATTTGACTTGCAGATGTGCAATATTTTCATCAGGGCAGGGTTGGAAATTGCCCTGTAGGCCAGGCACAAGTCACCTACCTCTTAGCAGCCTATAAGATACAGAGTAAAGTGACAAGGATTTCAGCCTGTTCATGTAGATCATGGATTGGAGTCCCTGCTTTTTCTTAGTGAAAAATCTTTGAGGTCTCTCCAGCTGCTGTAGGTGTCTGGTGAGGTACATTCAAAAAGGTGTATAATACTGTATTAGTGGTCTGATGAGGGTCAAGTACAGTGGAGTTATAACAACCCTTGACCTAGATGTTATGCCTTGCTTATGAGGTGCACTACTTAGAAGGCTATCCTTACCACTGTGGAAACTTGGTGGTCAAAGTTCAGATTGCTATCAACATCTTTACCCAAATCTCACACCACTGGTTGGAACTCAGGGGGGTGCTGTCAATATTGTAATTTGTAGGGAATTTCATGTTGCCAAAGGGAATAATAATACATTTTTTGCATTTAGTTTTAGACCATGGCTTTGGCACTGATTATTTGTTTGTGTTAGCCATTCCTGTAATATGTTGACATCACTGGGAGACTCGATTGCACCCAGTTTGCAATCATCAGTGAACTTGGTGAGCCGGAGGCTATCTACTTTGGTCTGGACTTCCAAGAAATAGACGTCTAACAGTAAGAGGCCCAGCAGTGACCCCTGTGGTACTCCACTGTTGTCAGGTCTACTGATGATGATGGAGTCACCAATTTTGATAGAGTTAAACCAACTTGCATTGATCTGTGTCAACTGACTTCTCTGGACTATGCACTGTTGCTCCAAGAGACTCTATTTCTTAACATTTCTATCTAGGAAACCACCATAGCAGTGCTAGTACAACCTTGTACTTCTGTATTGTGTTCATACTTCTTCAGTTTACCTTAATTTATCATCTGGGGTTTATCAGGGTGGCCACAGTGGTGCAGCGGTTAGCATTGCCACCTCACAGCAAGAGGTTCTCTGGTTCGATCCTCGGCTGGGGTGCCTTCTGTGTGGAGTCTGCATGTCCTCCCTGTGGTCGTGTGAGTTTTCTTCAGGTGCTCTGGTTTCCTCCCACATCCCAAAGACATGCTGTAGGTGGATTGGACACTCTAAATTGGCATTAGGTGTGATTGTGTGCATGTGTGTGCCTTCTGTGGAAGGTTGGGTGCCGGGCTGGCAACTCGACACCATAAAATTCCACTGCCAATCATGAGTGGACAGGTGATCCGCTGTGGTGACCCCTAACTGGGAAAAGCCGAAAGAAGAAGAAGAAGAATCATCTGGGGTTTTTCACTCATAAACACTGGACATTATGGTGGGTCAGCAGACCAGCATTCCTTCCACTGCTAGTCTTCTAATACTTGGTATGCAAAGGCAGTGTAGTAACTACCACATGCTCACTGAAAATTAACTCCTGGTCTAGCCAGTAAATTCAAACCACGAGAAGTGCTAATACCACCAAATTTGGATTCAATCCTCTCCAACTTCACAATGAACAACACTTTTTCACACCTCCACCCAAACAAATGCAATACCCTCAAATACATAAGACAAAATGTCATACCTGATGCTGTTTAAAAGCCTTTACCCAAGCCTTCCAGAAATGTTAAGAACAGGTATCAGCATAATTTCCTTAGCACATTTATTTATTTAACATTTGTTTACCAGGAAAGTCCAACTTGGAATGTAGCTAATATTTAGTGGAAGCCTGAGGAGAAACGCTGCATTTGCATGTATTTGTGACATGGGAAGGAAACCAGAGCACCCAGACGAAACCCATATGAATGCAGGGAGAATATGCAGACACCGCACAGAAGGCACCCCAGCCAAAAATTGAACTGGAGAACCTCTTCCTGTGAGGAGACAATGCTACCACTGCACCACATCTACTCTACAAGTCCTTATAAACAAGCCACCCCAAATGTAGTACTGCTAAACTAGCTCCTAGCTACATTTTACTCTTAGAACATCTACTCCCCCCAATGATTGGTGACTCTGTTGTTAGATGTACAGATTCCACACTCACCAGGCTGGTCAAGGACAAAGTTACAATCAGCTGTTCTTAGGAACCTAGCTTGCTGACATATCAAGGGCCCTCAGATCACCTAGCAATTATGACTAAGACATGATAGGAGTCCATGTGGGAGTAAATGACCTGGTATTCAAAATCCTAAGGGAAATGTAGAACAAAATACTGGAACTTGTTATGCAAGTGTCAGATAAGATTTATGAGGAATGCTTCCTAAATATAAGGAAAAGATATTTGGGTGTTTACAATTGGCTAAATAGCTGGTGTCATTCTAGGGGGAGCAGCATGTATTATCCAGGGATGAGATGATCAAACGCCTAGCTTGTTTTACAAAGGATGGCATGCATCTCTTGTTTAAGAGTTTATGTGAACTGACTAAAGCCCTTGCTGCCTTCTTTAGGCTAAATTTATCTAGTACACATTACAGCTTAACAAATATATCAGATTCAAAATTGAACAACATTAAAGTTGCTCTTCTAAGTGTGAGGAGTCTTAACAACAAACTGCCTGATCTCAAGGCACTTCTGCATCTGGAACGTGTCCTTATACATATACACTTACTGAAACATTGTTCAAATGTAATAAATACGGTCCCTCTGTGCCTGGGTTTTGTACCTACCATGCCTTCAGGTCTATTGGAAAATATGACTGAGTCTCTGTCTTTGTCAATGACCATTTCTCATCAAGACTGATACCCAGATACCCCAGTAAGGAGGTATTAGTACTCCAGCTTACATTGGCAATTCAATCGCCCAACTTATAGCATGCTATAGCTCCCCCTCCATGACACTAGATAAGCATGCACAATTCCTGGCATTCTTAGAAGATATCCCTACAAGAAATAACTCTTTATTCCTTGGTGACTTCAATTACCCACCCAAAGACTGGAACACCAACAACTCTAATTTAGGATATGCTGAAAGATTTTTAGATTAGATAAGCAAAACTTCCCTTGATGAAATTGTCCTCAAGCTCACCAGAGGTAAAACATTTTTGATCTGGTCCACACTAACACAGACCCTACCTCTTCCATCCAAGTAGTCTGTCCCTCACTGTTTAAGCCAGACTTTTATGTCAGAGCTTCCACTCCTCCCAAACCAAATCTACGCCCTTTAGAGACTTCAAGAAGGCTGACCATTCACAATTATATGATTCAATCTCAAACTTTATCCACAATGTTGCCACAGTTGATTCTGAATATTACATTAAAAATGTTTATGTCCATTTAGACAATTGTATCAGTCTAGCAGTCCCTTTTAGAAGTAATTGCACTGAAAAATTCAAATGTAAGCCATCCTGTTTATGAGCTGAATTTAATAAATTTTATAACAAAAGGAAGAAACTCTTTAAAACACCAAGAAGATCCAGAATCACCCAGTATGAGGGCAGCATAAACATCTCACCAAGAAACTCAGACACTACAAAGGCTAGCAAAGCATCACATGAACTGAGGTTGGCATCTGAGACAAAGGATAACTGCAAGCCATTCTTCAGCTTTGTTAATAAACTGAAAAAACAATTTGCAACTTTATTCTGAATTTTTCCCCAATGGAGCAACCCACCCCAACCCAGATGACATTGCAAGTATACTCGTCAACAGGTTTATTGTCAATTTCTCCCCCAAAACTCCCACCTCACTTCCATTAACCTTGATTCATTTCCACTCCCTAGGAACATGTCTTCAAGGTACTGTCAAAGAATAAATTCTATCTGTTCTCATAGCATACCGGGTTGTCTAATATACAGTGTCAAACAGGCACTCACATAACTCTCCTTAAACTGTTTAATCTTAGTTTAGCTACAAGCCATATTTCTGAATTCTGGAACACTGCTGTGGTGATGTCCCTCCATAAGGGTGGAGCCACAACTGATCCTTGAAACTGCAGGCCCCTCAGCCTTATGAGTCTGATATGTAAAGCCATGGAGCACATCATTTCTAACCTCATTAATTATGATATCAAAAATCTCACTAGAGTCAACCCACAACAATTTGGCTTTTCAAAAGGTAGGTCATGCCTACTAAATCTTGTCCACTTCTTTGAGAATATCACTTGAGTGGTTAACAGTGGTAATACTGTTCATACAGCTCATTTTGTTCTAGCCAAGTCATGTGATACCATACCGCCCAAAGGAATTGTAAGGAAGCTATCATCCTTAAATATGGATCCATGTGTGGAAAGATGGACAACTAACTGATTATTAGGACAGAACATGCAAAGTCTGTGCATTTGGTGTCTTTTCTAAGACAGACAGAGTGAAGGTGATCAATGGTATCCTCTATAGGTCTGAGCTGTGTCATCTCCTGTTCAGCATTTATTTCTCTGACCTGAAAGCTGAAAACAAGAACCTCTGGTTAACCAAATTTGCTGATGAATGCAAACTGAGTGTAATTGTCAAACCCTTGATGATGCATGTTCCCTTCAAATGATCTTACATTAGCAAATATCTGGTGCAAGAGCTGAAAGCAAAAGCCATTAAATGTAGTATTAACTCCTTCAAGAAACAGCAAATCATTGCAGCCTTTGGCATTAACAGCATCTCATTATCATGTGAAATGTTGGTTAAATATATTGGCACTTGGGTAGATATCCCTCTCTCCTTTAATCACCATATGACTTCTGACATCAAGAAATCCTCCTATATTTTAAACTATTTGCTAAAGGCAACTCTTTCTAATACATGAATGTGATTGTCCCCTATATTCAGACCAGGTCAGTCCCATTATAGAATATAACACATCCTTTGGCATGTACATCTATTAGGCACTTTAAAAAAGCACTAGGGGTTTCTAAGAAAAAAGCTCTCTGGTCTCAAGAATTTAAGTTTCCTGGAGACACTTAAATCCCTGTTCTTATACTCTGTGTCTTATTGACTCCTAAGGGGTGATTTGTGCCTCACTTACCATACCATTAAAGATCCTGTTACACTTGATATCCTCTTTCTCAGTAAGTTGAGTAGCGCAGCTAACACTAGAACCAGAGATCTTAACCTATATCCCTAAATAGATAAAGCACAATGGAGGGATAGGTTCATCACCAAGTGTCTTCCCCTGCTCTGGAATAGACTGCCTCTGAGAATCAAGCACTGTACCTGTTTTTCTTCCTCTTTGTCTTCCTTTAGACATAATTTGGACGTGGCACACCTCATCACAAAAGGCTTCTCATCCAGAAAAAAAAAAGAGGCCATTGTTCACCTGTACTCATCACTCATTAGATCCATTATATAGTACAATGCCCCTTTTGGTATGTACCTCATAAGACATCTACAACAACTGGAAAGGCCACAGAAATACCTCACAAAGAAGATTACCGGCCTCAAACAGATGCCCTATGCAGACCGTCTCAAAACACTCCAGCTTTACTCCTTCGCATATCGCCTACTCAGAGGTGATCTCTGCCTAACATAAAAGCTATGTCAAACCCAGAGCTGTTGGACATGCTCAACTTAAAGAAATCCCAATCCCTCTGAGCTACTCGCTCTAGGGACCTAAAACTTGTCACCACATTAAACAGAACATGCCGGAGGGATAGATTCCTGTCCCAGAGACTTCCCATACTCTGGAATAAACTACCTATCTATATCAAACAAAGCTCCTCATTAGCACTCTTCAAGAAAAATCTTGATGATTGGATGGGAAATAGGAAATTCACCCCGGGGATTGCCTCTGTGGCTCTGCTCGACAGTGGCACAGGAAAATAATTTTCTTGGGTGGCAAAAGCCAGGGTACCTTTTTGGCTGGGCTTGTATAGGCCCCAGGGCCGATAGACTAGTACCTACTTATGAACCAATGAACATCTTCTTCTTAGAAGTTCTTGAATACCTTGCTGCTTGTTCCACTGGTCTGTCTTTTTCTGTTCTGTTACTACAATTGTTGCATATGAGCAACTTGTGGCTGAAAAGGGTATCAGCCCACCTATCTAGTTATCAAATATAATAAATAAAAATAAATAAATATATAAATGTGCACCTTTAAATTTATATCAGAACTAACAGGGCTTACCCTCTTTGAAAAAGGTGAAAAAGCCTGTTGGTAGTTATTTGGCAAGGAACGCATGATCTTTGCACTGATTGATTTGTATATCCTATGGTCCAGCTCTGGTTATTCTCTAGCTGAATGAATTCATTTTAACTGATGTTGGATTGAAGTTCACCTTTCAATTTCTGAATAGTTTATAAAGGATTTTAGTTTGGATTATCTTACATTTTTTATGTGAGATGCTTTACTAATAAGTAAAACATGTAATTTCAATTGAAAAGCTGTAAGTCATATATCATATGCAGTTGAGTCATCTTGCAATCCAGAAAAATGAGTGAGTTGGTAGTTCTACTTGTTGCTTTACCTTTGTTTCTTGAAGAATATTTGTATTCAGCTTCTAGTTAAACATTGCAATATTTATTTACTTATATTTTGTTAATCCCGCTAGTCCCACTCAGCCTGTGACCTCTTTTCAGGGGAAACCTGATGTAGTATTCATATCTTACGTGGATACATTTGGCCAGGGCACCAGGGAACTTCTACTCTTTTTCTGTTTAGAAGAGGCTGAGGACACTGGGAAGAGAGAGGGGAATGAGCATTGCATTTCAGCAGTGGTGAGAATGAATATGCTGCTGAATATGGCAGAGAAAGTCTCTGTGGCAATTACCACAGCAGGTGATGTGGGACCTTCATAAGCAAGTGAAGAAATTGTTGCACCACTCCTTCTGGGAGGTGAACGTGATGAGAATCTGCAGTATCTCATTCAACAGGACAAGCCAGTGGATGATTCTGCTTTACCCTGGAATAACGTGGTGGATAAAGTATGGGACAAATTACAGGAGAGTTTACCTGTAAAAGGGATTGTTGAGGATCAGATGGCTAAGAAAGAATCGGAAACCGTAGTTTCAATGGAACATGAAACTGTTCCAAGTCTTACTGAGTGTTTGCATGTGGCACTAATGATAATTCCAGGAAAGCAGGCTGTAGAGGGAACATTGAGAATTTGAGATAGAAGTTTAAGTGAATGGTAAGCATTAAAGCTAAACAAAAACAGTTTTTGGACAGACATGGTAGATATATTGTCTTGCCTGTTTTACTTCTGGGTGTAAGGGTATTGGATATGAGAACTTAACATAATTTTTTAAACTTTTATTGTCTGGATTTAAAAGGGGTTGAGAAGAGAGGGTAAATGTTTATCCATGGAATAAGTGCATGTTTTAAACTCTGATCTTTACAATTAAAATTATAATAACAATTCAATTCATGACAGAAGTGGAAAAAGATGGATTGACTGAATACTTAAATACTGTGTGCAATTTAATAACAGAAGTACTGAAACTAAATAACAGAGATGTGTGAAATGGGTTTTTGTTTGGTACTTTGAAAACTAGGCATTGCAAAATAAAACATATGCCATGTGTGATAAATATTAGTAGGGTCAAGGGATTTATATGTTACTGGGGCCAATCTACATTCATTTTATGGCTCCAAAGACTACTTAATAACAGGTTGAATTGAATGGATGCGGGTGATTTGGGTAAAAAAGATGCTCAACAAAACTTGCACAGCAGAATGTGGTAAATGTCATAGAAAGATAGATTTTAGGTTCATAGATTAGTACAAAGCTAACTGCTCTTGCGAGCCATTTTAAGCCTAGCCAATTATCCCTTGTGAGACTCAAACCCTGCATCTTGTGTTTGTAAGGCAAACACCTTAACCATTAAGCCACCCTCTCTACCCTAGAGGGTAATAATGAAAATGAAAATAATATTGTAGATAACACTGATGTAATTATGAATGAAAATGCACAGAAGGAAAGGCAAAACATTTTGCAGCCCAGTGATAATAAATATATTTCAGAAAGGGGGAAATGAAGATGAGTAAGATGTAGAGGAAGAAGGCCAGAAATTAAGAGAGAGGCACATAAATTAAATTAACTGCATTATAAACAGAGGACAGTGCAAAAGGAGAAGATAGTCAGTGCATGGCATAGAGGGATAAAGCTCTGACTACGATTCAGACAGCCCAGGTTCTATTAGTGGATTGGGCTTCTGAGGCACAGGCAGGGGTATGTTCCTTTTGGGATGGAAGGAGGGAGGGGTGCATGCATGGGACACAAAATTTTGTTACAACTCCCTAGCATAGGCTAGGGAAACAACTGTGTACTACTTTCTAGGGTATACAGGCTCATTGCCAAAGTCAGCTCCTTGCAAAAATGAGAAGCGGATTGTCTCAGTCTGCCCATTGCACAATGCACCCATAGGATGCTACTGTGGCCATGAATGGAAGGAAAAAGTAGAAAACCTCCACCAAAGCAGTATATTGTGGACACAGGATGCATTGATCTCCTTGCTGTCCCCAGTCCTTATTGGAGTAAGTCAGGGAGACAGGGTGGGTCTGTAGACCTTGTGAATTAGGAGAGACACCAGGATCCACTGATGGTCAGCTGCAGCAGGCAACAAAAAGACTGCATTAAGAAACAGAGAAGGAGATGTTAACAGGTGAGAGTATGGTCTTCTGTGGGGAAGCATGCTCAAGACTGAAAATGATACAACTATTAAATGTAAAAGGTAAGAAAAAAGGAAACTGAAATTTACATATTGTTCCATTGAATGTAAACAATATTGTAAGTGATGTTAGAAGCTATATGTTTATTAATGGTATGAAAAGCTTATATGGATATCATACAGGTTCATAGGTAGCTACTAGGCTATCTGCCCGAAGGCATTTATAAGCCTAGCCAGAATGTGTTGGCTTTCGCCGCCCCCTTAGACTAGTTCCCTGTGCCTCTGTCCAGCACAGCCACTGAAGTGATCCCTGAGGTAAACTTTCTGTTTCCCATCCACTCGTCAAGATTTCTTTTGAAGAGTGTTAGCAAGGAGCTCTGCCTAATGTAGACTGGGATCTTGTTCCAAAGCATGGGGAAGTCTCTGGGACAGGAATCTATCCCTCCAGCATGTCCTATATATTGTTGTGGTGAGGTTTAGATCCCTAGAGTGTGTGGCTTGCGGGGATAAGGTTTTCTTTAGGTGGTGCATGTCCATCAATTCTGGGTTGGACATGGCCTTGTATGTCAGGCAGAGATCACCTCTGAATAGGTGGTATGCAACCGAGTACAGCTGTAATTTCTTCAGTCGAGCTGCATAGGGCATGTGTTTGAGGCCAGTGATCCTTTTGGTGAGGTACTTCTGTGGTCTTTCCAGCTGTTGCAGGTGTATTGTAAGGTACATCCCAAATGGGGCGTTGTACTCTATGATGGGTATGATGAGTGATGAGTAGAGGGGCACAATGACCTCTTTTGATCTGGATGCAAACCCTTTTGTGATTAGGTGGGCCATGTAGAAGGATTTTCTAACCACTTTGGCAATGTGATTATCAAAGGTGAGATTACTATCTACTTGGGTCCCCAGATCCTTTATTATGTCTTCCGTATTTAGGGGACTACCACATATGTGGTAGTTTGTGGGTACTTTGTTTTATCCAAAGGGGATGACTATGCACTTTTTGGCATTTAGCTTGAGGCCATGATTTTGACACCAGGTATCCGTCTCAGTGAGACCCTTTTGGAGGATGTCTGTGTCAGCTGGAGAGTCAATTATAGCCCCTAGTTTGCAGTCGTCTGTGAACTTGGTCAGCCATAGTCCTCCTGTGCTTGTCTGTACCTCTGAGAAGTATATACCGAACAGGCAGGGTCCTAGGACTGAGCCCTGGGGAACTCCACTTGTAACCGATTTAGAGTCGGACCTAGCTCCCACAACTCTCATCATGTGGATTCTGTCCGTGAGCTAGTTGGCAACCCATCTTGTGACGTAGGGGTTTATGTTCAGGCTGGTGAGCTTGTCTATAATACCAGAATGGGGAATGGTGTTGAAGGCCTTTGGGAGGTCTAGGTAGGCTGTGTGTACCACCTTTCCCTCATCTATAGCCTTGGTAACTGTCTCAAAGAAGTCCACCAGGTGTAAGAGGAATGATCTGCCCTTAAAAAATCTGAACTGGGTACGGTCTAGTGTTTGGAGGTTCCCAATGTTTCTGTTAATGAGTTCCATGATGATGCGCTCCATAGCCTTGCAGACCAAGCTAGTCAGGCTTATAGGGTGATAGTTCCCATGGTCTGTTGTGGCTCCACCTTTGTGGAGCAGAATAACAGCTGCTGTGCGCCACTCTGGGTACGTAGCCTGTGGAGAGGCTGACTTTGAACAGTGTGTTTAGGTGAGGGGTTAGTTCATCTTTGAGCTCATGTAGGACGCAGCCTGGGACACCATCCGATCCCATTGATGCTGTGTTTTTGGCTTTGAAGAGGGCTGTTTTAATCTGAGTGTCTGTGATTTCAGGGAATCTACATTCTTCTGGTATGGTTATGGGCCCTCTTGGGGGTGAGAGGGGGGGGTGAAGTTTGCACTGAACCTGTCTGCCAGGATGTTGGCAATATCGGTCAGTTCAATGTAGTTTGTGCCATTCTGCACTAACTCCGAGCAGATCTGAGCATTGCCACTTAGATTCTTGACATAGCTAAAGAATGCCTTGTGGTTATCTTTGGAGATCTTGGCAATTTTTCTTTCAAAACTCACCTTCGATGATTTTATGAGAGATCGTAGTTTTGTGCTGATACTGATCAGGGATGTCTTCCCTTCTTGGGATTTTACTCTTTTCTGTACTAGTTTCCTTCTTCTATTGTATAGCTTGTTTATGGCAGGAGTCCACCAGACTGGTTTCCTTTTCTTGGAGGAGTGAGTCTTGGTTTTGCTTTGGATGGCATGATTCATGCATTCTTGTAGGTGCCTGTAGAATGCATTAATAAAGACTTTTTCAGCTTGAACAGCATTATTCTTCAGCATGGGAGCTTTGAAACTTTCCACCTCGGTCTTAAGTAATGTGAAGTTTGCTTTTGAAAAGTTTTACACGGTGGTTTTCTTGTCCGGGGGTGGGGGCAGAATGTGGATATCCAAAGTGATTTGTTTATGGTCAGATCTAACCAGTGAAGGGTTGACCTCCAGTGTGGAACACTGGTCACCCATTTTGGTGATGACCAGGTCCAATATGTTGTCACCTCTGGTGGGAGTGTTGACCAGTTGAACCAGGGCGTTTGAGTTTATAAATTCTAGAAAATGTTGGGCAAGGGAGTTAGTACTTGAGTAGTTCTCCCAGTTAATGTTTGGGTAATTGAAATCACCCAATATCAGGGTGTTTGGTATGACCTTTATGTTTCCCAGTGCTTCCAGGTATGCAGAGTGAGGGTCCTGGGACATGGTGGGTGATCTGTAGCAAGCTACAATTTGAATTGCAGTTTTGCCCATTGTTAGTTGCACGTGGATGATCTCTGAAGCATCGTGCTGTGCCACTAACCTGGAGGTGTCAGTATCCTTGATGAATATGGATACGCCCCCGCCTTTTATATTTCAGTTTGGGTTCTGTGGCCGAAATGTATGGTATGAGTTGTAACCTGGTAGTGCTGGGGTGCTCTCTGGAGCCTTAAACCAGGTTTCTGTTACTGCACATATATTGATTTTCTCCATACTGAGGAGTGCCTTGAGTGTGTGCATTTTGAGGTTCAGACTTCTGGCATTGAGTAACACTACCCTCAGTTTTATGTTACTTGTGCTATTTATGGTGGTAGGTTTGTCTTTTGAGCCTTGCCTAAAAAAGGCACAATGGGGGTGGCAAGAGCCTTGACCAGTATTCGAAAGCCTAAGGTTGACAGGTGCAAGCCGTCTCTAGCGAAGTAGCGTGGCTTGTCAAGCATGTCACCCCAGGCGTACAGACACTGGATCCCCTTTGAATGACACCAGAAACTTAGCCAATTGTTGAAATTGAGAATATTTTCTTTATACCGTGGTATCATTCTTGTTGAGGGCAGGATGCTACTCAGGGTCAGGGTCATACCGGCCTGGTGTACGTGATCAGAGAGCTCTTCCATGTCTCTTTTCATGTAGTCCAGAGAGGTACGGCTCAGGTCATTCACACCAACATGGACAATGACAGAGTCATATTTGTACTTGTTCTGTAGTGACCTGAGTGCTTGTGTTATGTGGTGGATCCTGGCACCTGACAGGCAGCTAACAGTAACCTTGTCCTTATTCAGTCTAGTGAGTGGGACATCAGTGTACCTGACTATAGAGTCACCTATTACTAGCATGTTGGGTATGTTATTTTGCCTTAAGGTCTGTGATTGCATGGCACACTGGTTTTGTGAAGTATGTGTTTCCTGGTTTGTGTTGAGGGGTGGAGGTTGCTTGGATGTTTGCTTTGGAGGTCTCTGTTGGTTTTGCAGATTTTTATTTAGAGCCTCTGAGTATGTTTTCATGCATTTATGTGTGTGTTTTTTTTCCAGTGCTGCTTTAATGGGTTTATGTGAGACTGGTGGTGTGTTGCAAGTATTTCCCTTCTCCTCTTGACTGTCTGATCCAGTCTTGGGTTGAGAGATCTTAGCCTCCAGTTTGGCTGTATAATTGCATCTCTCGCATGTATTAGTATTTGGTGATAGGAGGAGGGGGTTGTCTGTGTACATGAGGCAGTTGTAACATTGCCTCAAAATGCCCAGATTCACCAGTTGGACTGGAGAGTACACCTGAAACTACCCTTTGGACATGCCTGGATAGGTACCGTGAACTGTTTTACTGGATGGCTGGTAAGGTCAAATAGAGAGCCTTGTCCTTCTGTACAGTACAGGAGGGTCTAGTGCTAGGGTTTATAAGTGCTTGCTATAGGTTTTGAGTAAGTGCCAGGCTGAGAAATGAGTGGCTTGAGTGCTTAAGTTGAAAGTTTGTCTAGTTCCAAGGGAAAAATTGAAGAGGAGACTAGTTTTACCCTAGCTAACTGGTGCTGCCCGGCACGCAAAACCGGGAAAATACAGTATTTATAGCAGGGAAATGAAAGAGATAGAAATTAGCCCAAAATAGCCAATAAACTACTAATTTCTGGTCTGAAACCCCTCCTCTGGGGACAGACAGGCTGCTGAAAGCTCCCCTCTCTCACAGGTGAACAGAGAACTTCCTTCTATCCAAGTAAGGTATGGGCAAACTGTTTCTGCAACACATAAAAAGTGGATCATTTTAAGTTGCCTTGAAAATCAAATATTATATGGAATTTTAGAGAATAGTTATGTTGTGGAATTTGCTGTGCTATTCAAGCCTGAAGACGTTATATTACCAGATCATATGATAGTTAAGGCAGGAAAAGTTAAGCATGATGGAAAGACAGTATGTTTGTGATCAGTTAGAAACTATTGAATATATTTATTTTGAGTAAACACAACTAAAAAAAAATCTGGGATTTTATGAGCTCAGTCCAGCAAACAATATCTGTATCAGCAGCTAATTAATGAAATAAGTTATTATGTTACAGTGCTAAAGAATACAAAAATCATCAGAAAAGGACATTTTGATTTGGCTGTTTAGGTTTTGGAAAACATAGATTGCTAGATATGTTAATGTATTTTTTAAATGTATTGGGAAATTAATGTTCTATGTACTCATATAGTAAATTTTGTTGATATTGCTTGCTAATATTATTATACTGTTTGGTTGTTTTGAAGTTGCAATAAAAATAATCAAGCCCCTATTCTTTTTTATTAGTGCTGTGGGAACTTTTACATTCACCTGAGTTACAACCAATTCAAGGAGATAGTACCTAGGTTTAACATCTCATCTTAAGGATGGTACACTCAAGAATGTAGTGTCTCCTTTACACTGCAGTGCAATCTCAGTATTGGAAATTAAATGTAAAACCCTGTGTTGAAATAGAAAAAAAAACAGCATCTTTTGGTTTTCCATGATCAAAGACAATTGTGCTACACTTCTAAATACGAAGAGGTTGAATGGTTAATTTTAAATTGGTCAGGGACTAATCAGAAAAAAAAAAGATGTCAGTTCTGAGTTGTATGCAGGGTGGTACCTCATGAAAGATCTAAGTATCAAACAAAAAATGTCTTGGTCAAATTCAATGATATGCTGTAAAGAAAGGTTTCTGCCAAAGAACAGAAGGCATGTTAAGGGTCAAGTAATTGATATGCTTTAAACAAGTCTGCCAAAAGGGTCATATCTATATTTTGATAAGAATGGATAGAACACAGTTTATTGTTTGTGGAACCAGTATTATAGTCCAGCGTCCACATAAAATAATTCCATGATTGTTAAATCCTGCTATAATCTGGGATAGCTGGAGGAAGATAGCTTTATCATGACAGGGGATATATATCAAAATTATAACCAAAGTTTGGAAAATAAATGAGCCTTTATGTATCAAAATGCAACTACATTCAGTTCATTCTCAACTTGAGTGATTAGAAAAGCTTTTTAGACCTGAACACACACATCACCATTATTGTATCATTGTCATCATCATCTCATAAGGGTAAAGGATACAAATCTAAAATAGTCATCTAAGGTATAAATAATACATTAATTTTCATACTAATATCAGCTAATGCACAGTGTGTTTGTTCCAGTGGTCCACTACTCAGTCACAAAACCAAATGACTGTGCGCTGGCTGTCTCTACAACTTAGAAGATAGGATTATAAAATATAAATATAAAATTTTGAATATTGACAATATTTATTTAAAAGAATGTTTAAAAGCCAGGTTAGTACCGAAAGGTTTATGGGTCCATAAGTTCCCTAACAATGTGAAAGAGGGTACACAATTTTGTGACACACTACTCAATATGTTTGATAATTGGAGTTTTGATCTTATTAAAGCCATTATTAAGAATAATGAGGATGAAATGGATATCTTAATGAAACATATTGATATAGCAAATGAAAAGATTACCAAGGATCTTTTATTTACAGTAGATGAAGAAAAAAATAAATATTTTGAGTTGAGAAAAGTTATTGATAAGAAATGTGATAGAATTTTGGAAAGGAAGAAAAAGAAGATTAATAGAGACACATTTGAATATGAACATCATTTACAATACCCCAAACCTAGAACTGCATTTAATTATATTAATGAATTGCATACTAATAGTGGTGAGTTTGATAATAGGGGTCACAATAATGAACATTTTCAAAGGATGGACCAAGAGAATTTGGACCCTTTAGAATTTCCACCCCTCTGGAGGTCAGAAAGGATAAAGAACCAGAGAGAAGGGAATTTTCAGCAGAATGGATGGAGGGGGAGGGGGAGGAGATAGTATGTTTAGATGTTACAGAGGTTATTATTGATGAAAGTAATGAAAGTTTGGATCACATGACTTCTGTTGTTTGTACCTGCAATGAGTTTAGGAATTTTAATATATTCAATTATACAGAATTAAATATCAACAATACATATTTTAGTTTATTTTCTAAAGGTTTGAATTTTGTTCCTGGAACTAAATGTGATATCAGTAGACTTGTGATTGATTTAAAAATGTTTTTAAGAAAAACAAATTTGGAACTGATTTGTGGTGAAGGAGAACCAGTGGGAGATGGATCTAACGAATTAAAAAAGAGAAGTGTTTGGAATCCCCCCATTCATGCACAATTGAGGAATTTTGAGAATTTAGTAGAAATTGAGTTGAGACAGGCAGTTAAGAGAAATAAATTTGCACCAAACCTTCCATCTAGTGAATATGAACTATTACAGCAATTAAGGGCGAACGATAACTTAAGGGTCATGAAGCCTGATAAGGGGGGAGGGATAGTTTTGATGAATAGTATTATGTATGAAGGGAAAATGTTCAACATTTTACTTGATGTTTCAAAATATAGTAATGTGTCTAAAAATTAGATAAATATTGGCTATAGAAGAATATATTCTACACTATATGATTTGTTTTTGGAAAGATTTATTGACAAAGATTTGTTTGATTTTTTATATAACAGCAAGTCAAAAATTCCTTCCATTTTTGGTATTCTAAAAGTTCACAAAAACTATATGGATCCACCCTTACGTCCGATAGTAGCTGCTGAAGGTTCAGCAATTTCACCCTTGGCTAGATATATTGATGTAAAAATAAAAAAATGTATGATGAAGGGTAGATCATTTTTAAAGGATTCTTGGGACTTTCTTTACAATGTTAAAGAGAACATGTTTAACAATGATGTAATTTTTGTAACCATTGATGTGGTAGACCTTTTTGGTTCTATACCTCATGACTTAGGCCTTGAATGGTTTGAGGAAGCCATTAGGTCTTCTGGGGATTTGAATGACAACGATTTATATACCTGCATGGTTTTAATGGAAATGGTGTTAAAACACAATTATATATATTTTCAAGGTGAATATTTCCATCAAATAAGTGGTGTTGCAATGGGAGCAAGGTGTGCCCCTGTCTATGCCAATATGGTTTTAAACACCTGGGAAACGAAATGTATCTACCATAGTACATATAAAGACAGTTGGTGTTTATATAAGTGCTACCTGGATGATATAGTTATATTATGGAAAGATAGTAAAGAAAGATTAAATGAATTTATTTATTACATTAATAACACCACCAATTTTTTAAAATTTACGCACGAAATCAGTTTTAAAGAAATGAATTATTTAGATATCACACTAATAAACAATGTGAACCATTTTAAGTCAAAAGTATTTAGGAAGAAGACTTTCTCTAATTGTTATTTATACTTTAGTAGTGGACATCCAAAACATCAGAAGAGAAGTATTGTGAAAGGTCAGTTTGTGAGAATTTCCAGAATGACATCAGATGATTTAGATTTTGTTGAAGAGTGAGAGTTTTTGACCCAGATGTTTCTGGAAAGAGGATACCCTCTGGAATTCTGTACTATTATCAAAGAAGAAGTGACTAGAGGCAGAAAAGATAGATTTCAACCCATTTTAGGTAAAGAGCCCAAAAATTTGACTAATACTGGGCAAATGAATATGGTAGAGTCCATTGATACCATGAAGAATGTGTCTAAGCTATATAATAGAGCTTTTATTACAGATTTTAGTGATGATGCATTCATAATTCAAAAAGTTCTTGATAAAGAATGGGATACATTTATTAAAATTACTAATCTTGGTCTCAATGATAAAGAACCCCTAAAAACTATTTTTAGAAGGGGACGTAATATTAAAGATTGGTTGTTGGTACATTATAATGATAAAAAGAAAACAAATAAGTCTCCTGATACATTTCCATGTAAGATGTGTTCTCAATGTCCTTGGTTGGCTAATACATGGAGTGTTTTTATTGAATCTAGGGGAAAAGAAATTAATAGTAATACTCATAATACTTGTGATACTTTTGGAGTGGTATATATTGCTATATGTGAGATTTGCTCTGTTTTTTTATGTAGGTAAGACAGAGAGGAAAATTAGAAGGAGAATATATGAACACATTAATGATATAAAGAACAAAAAAGCCACCAATGCATTATATAGACATACTATTATTTGTCCATTAGCTAAATACAATTTTTTGTTATAGAGGAAGTTAAGAAAGATGAGCAGGGTGGTATATGGGAAACGAAGATCGAATATCGGGAATTATATTGGCAAATAGTTTTAAAAGCCAATAGATTCCCAGGTCTAAATGAGAATGTTTCCCTTGCTTTAAAAATGTTTTAAAAATGAGGGCCGCTAGATTATAGTCAGCTAGGTTTTATTTATATTTATTCATATCCATATGTACTTTCCACATCATATATTTATTCCATGTTTTATTACATACATTTTAAATGTTGTTGATATATATGTTTTAGTGATTTTATATTTCACAACCATATTTATATTTATATATTATATTTATTTGTTTGGAATATTTATTAGATAATATATATCTATCATATTTATTACTCATTGCAGGTTTAAGTGGGATATATATATATATATATATATATATATATATATATATATATATATTTAAGTAATAAAATATTTAAGTAATAGATTTATCAGGATTTTATGTAATTTTATGTATTCATTCATTTATTTTTAGTTCACATGGATCCATTCAAAATGTTCATGTCATTTTGCCTTACGGCCACTGGATGGGAGTGTTGCAGAAGTTTTATAAAGTAGTTGTTTAAAGTATACAGCCTTTGGTTTTTACGAGGCTTTATTTACAGAATTAGGCATTTAATCATTTGCAGTTTATTCTGGTGATCATAACCTGTATAAGATTAACATACAATTTTGAAGTTAAACTATGTGGTTTCTTGAAAATACAAGGTCAGTGTATGTTAAGAAAATGTATAAACACTGAGCTATTTACTACTACAAATTGTTTAATTGTCTAATTGGGTTATAATACATGAGATGTATTTCCATTGGATGATTTGAATTTTGCCAGCTTTTATATATATGTTTGGGTTTTGTTTTTCTTGTTGTCTGATGAAGTCTGTTTAAAGACGAAAAACGTGGTGTTTAGATAAGCGTTTTACGTTATATTTAGTTTAATAAAGTCGTTGGTTTTATGCTGCAGCTGTCCGGCTTGGTTTATCCTCGATTCAGTGCTTCTTGGTTGGTTACTAGTTTGGTTTGCACTGTTCTTCATTTGTTTGTTTATTAGTGTCTCTACAACTTCTTACACGTCTCAAAGTTTCATAATTTACATGGATCTTTGAATATTTAAGCTCTAAACATTCAAACAAGATTATTACTTCTGGAGACCAGAATAACAGGTCAAAAGATTTTACTATTTCATGATATAGGTTTTTCATATTATCAACTTTTTTAGTGATCCTATATTATGTTTTTACAATAATTTACTTAATGCTTTTGCTCTATGGTATTATGCAGGACACATCTACTCTAATGTAATCTTGAATGTACTAATAAATAGTGGAATTAACAGATTTCATGGCAAGATTTCAAAAATCTTTGAATACAACCAATCACACTGGACCCCCAACTCTGTGGATCATGCACATGAATAACAAAAGTGAGTTCTTCGTCAGTAACCACTGTTAAATTTTTAATCGTGGAAACTATTTCACATTGTTGATTTTCTATAGAATACTCTCTTACGATTTTCAAAAATCATATATTTGGTTTTGCTAATATAATCAGCGTCATGTTTTCCTATCTGTCTGATTAAATCATGCAATGCATTTTGAAGATATACATCATTGTTTTCACTGGCTATGATCATTCCTGAATTAATGTCAATTTAATGATGTAGAAAATACTTGCCATCAAATCTTAAATCATTAAGTTGCAATTTAAGTAAATAGGCTGCCACAATTCCCAACACAGAACTTAATGGTCCACATTAAGTGGTTGTATACCACTCATATTAAGAGCCTGCCAAAAGAACTGCCAATATCTATTTAACAACCAGCTATGAATTCACAAAGACAGCAATACACCCAAGCACAATATGGATGGTGACCAAGGTATCACATCTGATAGAATCAAAAGCATAGAAAAAAATCAGTGTTGACAATATTGATTTGAAATTCTTGATGTTGTATAAAGCCAGATGGCCTACACATCATATAGGTATGCTGTGAGATGTCTTCAGCACTGTTTTCCTTAAGTTGCTCTTGCAGCCTGTTTAATATTAACCATTCTATAATTTTGATCATGTAAAACAGAAGATGTTTTGGACTATTATTTGAATCTAGATACCTGTCACTCATATGCTTGTAAATTGTTTTAATAATCATTATTTACAATCATGATGCACAAAGCTTTCCTCAAAACTGGTTGTGATTTAACATGCTTTCATTAATTACATTAGTCGTGTTTTTTTAAATCTCTACTAGCAATTCCATTATATCCCCAGCAGTATTAATTTTTCAAGCACTCAAGGAAAGATAAAGTATTACTGTTCATTAAGGGTACTTCATTTGTATCTCTAGCCAAGGAAGAACATTTGATTGGATTCATAGGGCCAGAAAATATGTCTAAATATTGGCAATGTACAGTTTCAAATGAATATTATATACCATTTCTTTATTATGATTCAGGGGAGTAGATGTATTATGTTTAGTCTGGGCAACCCTTATGTTACTAAAAAGGCTCTCATATCGTCACTAGACTTACTCACCAAGTTTATTTTTATGGCTACCTTTTCTATCTTAATGGCATTTTTAATACATTGACACAAGTTGCACTTTTTATTCAAATTAAAAAAAGTGCTGGAGTTCCCTTCTACAGTAGGTTTTCGACTGAATACATCTATTAATTTTAAATGTCATTTAAAACATCTGAGGGTATATCAAGAATAAGGCATGTGGCACATCATAGTCAATAGAATTGTTTTAGAGATGGTATTTAAAGTTTTCAGTTAGTCTGAATTTTACGTAATCTGATGAAGTCTCAGCTCTGGCATCAGTTTACAGATGAAAGTGCGAATTATCATTATTTTGTTTCAGTAAAGTGCATAATTGTTTGTTACAGTGTTTAGTATTATCATGTTTTCCTTTTATTGGGATGATTACAGAATGTTTTCTGTTCAATAACTTTGATAGATTTCCTGATTAAAATATAAACATCCTCTGTTATTGTTGTAATTCACGGAGCGTGTAAACATTCTATAACATGTGAAATGGTCTTGCCACTTCTGAGATTTTATCTAACATTTAGTAAAAATGCCAACATCACACTTAAGTCCAGCACCTCATTGCCACCAATATCAAATGTACTACTAATGTTTATAGTAGTATTAGTATAAAACAGTTTAATTTGATTGCTAGCTAGAGGTTACAACTGAGCATAGCATTTCCTGAAAAAATGTTCATTATGTGCTGGCATTGTAGCACACCCAGCAATCAGTACAAAAAAGCTGACAGCCCCCTACCTACTTACTGTTATAAAGTGGAGACCATCCTTCACAAGTGCATACATGCTTGTATCAATATTTCAATGCTTTACAAACTGCCAGCTGTTAAGCAAGTGGACCTTGAACTCATAGATATTGACCCTGTTGATATCTCTGTCCCTTGACCTGTAACAAGTAACCTATTAAGGTTGGCTAAAACAGATGTAATGTAGGTATAATGCCATGTTCATTAACAAAGGAGAGCAGAGTTTTAATACCTTTTGCAATATCCTACATTTTTCTAACATTGAGATTGTGCCCATATGAATTACAGGCTTTTTTATTTTAAATATGTAAATAGTTTACTAAGCACCTTGTGAACATCCATGTCTGACTCTTGCACATGGACAAGATGCGAATGTATCCTCCAAATTATATCTGCATTAAGTGTAATGGTCCATCTCTTTTAAAATCAAATCTAAAACAACCAAAATGTGGTATTGACTGATTTCTATTTTTGGAGTAGAGGCAACAATATTCAAATTCCTGTTCTTGGTACTAGAGCCTAGGAAATCTACATTTTAATAATTATTTTTAAATACCTTTATTAAATTATCACTTAAGACATAGGCAGACATTAACAGAAAACAATGCAGATTAACATTTTTTTCAATTTACATGAATTATACATCACATATCCTTTCTTGTTTTGAAATTACCATCAGTCCATCACTTAAATTGCTGAACTCCTGCTTGCCTTAAGCGTCTGTAATCATGAGCATTATTCTGCATGTTTTTTTCCTACAATTTCCATTTATTTCTATGTAATTTCCTCATTCCCTTTTCTAAAAATTCCTCTCCCAGTTCTTTTGGCTCTTTTATAATATTCAATACTGTACACACAGTTGCCCCAGGATTTAGTAAAATGCATGCAGGCACAGGGTAGAGCCTACCTAGAATGTTATCATGTCCATGTACATGGTTCCTCCTTGGCAGCATGCCATGCATATTAATCATGGCTCATTGCTGAGGGAGAGCCATGGAACACTGTTATTGAATCAGTGTAGGGATTGTAGTGCCAACTGTGTCCACAGATTAATAAGACAATCCCTGTACTGTCCAATTGTATTATTCCAATGTTATTTATTTATTTATTTTTAAAAAAACATGTTTGTGCGCAGAGCGCAGCAATGCTAAGTGGTGCCGAGACACCTCCCACCATCTAAAAATAGAAACAGGATGCATTTAATTACTTAAATGTCATGTTTAAGCATAGCTGAGTGGGTTTGTGCAGTGCAGCGCTGTGCTCATCAGTGCTTATAGGTAGCTCAGAGGTATATGTAACGGTATAGCAGCATTCCATATATCCTTGTAGCTAAATAGGTAGAGGTATGGTCTCATGAGCAGAGTTTGAATATATAGAAGGGAAAATAAGCATTTATTTATGAAATACAAATTATACCAATTGTTTTTAAATTCTGGCTCACTGCTCTCTGCTAAGCTCTGTTAAGACCTGCTAAGCACTGCATAAACACAATAACGGCTGAAAATGTTTATGCACTGCTCGGCTCTGCTTGGCTGGTTTGCACACTGCTAAGCACTGCTAAGTATATGGGTCATCAGGTTTTCGCACTGCTTAGCTCCACTGCGCTGGTTTGTGTGCTGCTAAGAGGCATGCCGCATTTTTAAATGTTGCCCAATAGTATGTAAGGGTGGGAAAACAGGCTATATTAAGCCCAATAGGTGGGAATACAGTATAATCCATTGGAGTCCTGTCTTTGAAGGATGCTATGGCAGGCGTTGGTGAGGGTTTGCACTTTCTGGTGCCTCACTGCTCCACTTAGCTTAGCTTAAATGAGCTTTAATGAGTTTAAAGAGCTTTAATGTCTATATGTGTCTATGACATTGTTACTCACATGTAGAAAATAAACACCTCTGCCAAGTGTCAAACCCAGGCCCCTCTCAGCTGTAGCACACTGCATTAACCCATCACACTACACAGGCTTTGGGTTCAATCAGTGTTTCCAGCAAAACATACTTCTTGCTACTTACAGGCATTACACATGTAACTGAAATAAAAAACAATGTGAAAACTAGGAGTGTACCCTAGACTCTGGTGCAATATTAAATAATAATGAAGACATACTAATGGATGTAAGTGAGGCCTGTGATAGCAGGTATATGTGCCCTTTTATCAGAAACTTGTGGAAAGACACCTGCTAAGGCAGCAATGGCAAAGTACATATACAACTGGGACCCTGGTGCAGGAATACAATCATATAATGCCACGCACATACTCATGGATGTAGAAATGTTTCTCACAGCCTGTGTATGTGCACATATATCCTGCAAATATGCATGCTTTTGCAGTGTCTCAATAGCTCAGTTTGTTAAATGCCTTGCATACAGTATGTTTTGCCACACACAGTCCTGGGTTCATATCCAGTATTGTGTCACACTTCAATTACATTATTGTGAAGACAGCAGGTAATGACTGAGTCATGTAGTCTTACTCCCCACAAGTTACTGCTACTTAATTAACTACTACCCAGTTTTGCAAGACAAAGGCCTGCAGGCAGAGACACAATGCACATATCCATATAGCCTAACTATATGTCGCCTACTACTCTGTTAGTTGCACTGTTGCATAACAGATGTACCTTAAGCACATGCCCTGATTGCACTGTATAGAATACCCTTACCCTGGCTCTGCTGTAATGACAGGCCTGACACATCTGACACAGTTACACATACAACTTGCTGTCCCCCAAAGTATTCACACTTGCTCCGTATGTGTTCTAGCATATGCAACTGTATGTAAAGGTAGCTGCTACAGACCTACCATACCTCCCAACCCACTAGAACAAGGGATCCGAACACAGCCATACTTAATGGGGGGGGGGGCAAAAGCCTACAGATAGGGATATGTTTAACAGTTTGCCCCTACAAAGATAGTTGGTAGATTAACAGGTATTGCAATTGCATGCATAGTCTGACAGGTATGAAGTGTGACACACACGTCTCTTCTCTTACTGATGATTGTCAGTGCACTGCCAGATGACCACAATGGTATGGGACACCGACCACATATATGAGGCAAAACTTTGGACATAGTTCATAAATCTCTACAGTGGACAATGTTTGTACCTATCATTTGTGATGCTGTAGTCTCCACACCTCAGTAATGTCCATCTCAAAAACTAAGGCAGAGGTCAAGGCCTACATGAAGGCCTTATATATTGCACTGTGGGGGCATGTCATTGGCAATATAGCTGTTTTGGTTGCAATTAACAATTCTGGGCCACACATTGGTGCAGAGGCAATTACCTGCTAATGAGCAGCTGGTTATGGGGAACAGGTCTGTATGGGACTTAATACACACAGAGAACTCAGGACAAAGCCATAAATAATGGGGGTACAAGGGCCCAAACTCAGTGACAGCATTTATGTATTGCACGTGCAAAGTAAGAATGTGAATAGACTAAACTGATATTACTGTAGCATAACTGTAATATGAAGGGTATGACGTGTGAAACGCAGATGTCTATCTTTATTTTCTGTCATCAGCCATCAATGATTGGTCAACCATTTGTCAGAAATCTACAAGTTTGTGTGAAAATGACAAAGACTATGGGCAAACATCTTGACAGTCTGCAAACATCTGTATAGATGAGAGGTATGATGCCCAGGGAACATAAACATAGCAGGTTTGCATTGTACTCTGTCATTGTGGCACACTGGTGTTGCTGGACTGTCCCCATATAGTCATTGTAATAGCACACTCCCCATATAGTCATAGTAACAGCACACTGCTATTTGTCTGACAGCGCCTGCATGACATATTAATGGGAGTTTGCCTATAGGGGACTCACAACAATAGACTGCAGTGATGGGTGTAGAAACATACAGCAGAATCTGTCACAGCACACAGGGACATACCCCAGTATTTCTACTATCTTGGTGATAACCGCACACGTGGGGTATGACATGTGAGGGAACACCGTGGATAGTGCAGGCCATTATGGGTGTGCTGGATCTGTACATAGTGGATGTCCATGTATTTGGTCCTGTAATGTGTTCCCCTCTTGTTGTCTTTCAGGAACCGTGTACTAAAGGAGACACACACCCTTCTCAACTGTGGAGAATGACATTATATTGGATAGACTGAGACACCACCATCAGATCTTGCTGTCCTGGGGTAGGCACAATTGGGAACAGCAGGTAGCATTGTGAGCAGACCTTATGCAGGCTGTCAATCAGCTTGGCCAACTGGACAGGACCGATGAACAGGTCTGACACCATGCCACAGATATGGTGCATGCTGCACGAGAAAAGGCAGCTGCTGTTGCCAGGGATTGTGCTGTCACCGGTGGAGGGCCTGCAACAGAATAACAACTCTCAGCCACAGAGGAATTCCTAGTGAACCTAAGAAAAACAACAGCTCCCAGACATCCATCATGCCATACATCGTGGAGGTGGGTGCCACAGTGCCCACAGGAGAGGAGCATCCAGGTAAGCTTACTGTGTTCAGCAGAGTAATACTGTATCAGTCATTGTGGCAGGCTGTACACACCAGTACATGGGTGTCAGATCTATCTGCTTTGGGGTGGGGGGGTTGGGATTTATGCTCAGTTGTGCACGCACATATTCAGAATGTCAGCAATATAGCCATTATCACAGTAGCTACTGTACATGTGGATATATGCACATACTACCTTGCAATGCTGCAACAGCTGGTGGTGCAAACAATACCTTTTCCTCACCTTTTCATAGATCAGTCAGGTGTGCCCCACCTCCATTGTTCTGTACCTGGTAAGTGTGATACTGTTGTTTTAAGGATCATATATGTATATATACCCTACGAAAGTAAAGGGCTGCCATTTTGCCCTATGCGCAACTGTTGTGCTTAGCCCGAGTAGGATATTTGTATGTTCCATTCTGGAACAGTTAACTACAGTGCATAGAATGGGTAATCACAGGTGTGTATTTGTACACACATTAACACATTTGCACTTATAGGTATGAGTGACTACACAGCCTGCTATACATGATGCAAGTACTCCAAGATGCCTGTTCAATCACAACAGGGAGATGGTATATACTTGAGCCAGTGATACTACTACTGACATATCATTCTCGATATAGGTGTACTGGGTTTTATGTTTAGTTCTATCACATACACTATCATATTGCACATCATACAGGTGCATTGTACTGGCAACTTCAACTGGATGTAGCTGAAGTGCATGTTATAAAGGGTCTGGCTTGTCTGTGTATGTTGTTGTGAGTTTGTCTGTTGTGCATGGGAGCAGAGACGGGAAGATGTGGGATTTGAAATGCAGTTGTGGATCCTCATCTGTATGAGTCTGTGTGGAATACCATACATAATAGTGCAGGTAGTAATGTACTGCTGTTGTTTTGCTTCTCACAGGTGAGCAGGGTGGTTGGAGTCTGTTCCCTTCACAACCTGATGTCAGTGTCTCATCGGATGCTACTGATGATGGTGGCCATAGTGAGGCACAGGCAGGGTTGTCAGTAGATGAATCTGTCCCAGAGGTTGAAATCCCTTTTTTGCCCCCATTGTTACCACACACAGTCAGTATGCCCACACATACCCAGTCCCCAGATGCCACAGATATTGGACAGTCAGAGGCTGGTGACATTGAACAGGGCAGTGTGACAACTATGGCATCAGTGAGTGTAGACACTGTCCATACCCAGAGAGCTGGCAAGGTCCCACACAGGCGACTTGGAAGGGATGCTCATAGGAGGAGTGCTGTCCATCCACCATCTGTTGCAAGTGTTGCATCATGGGTCTCTCACCACATGTTTTGGTCTGTCATGGAGGCACAGACACGTTCTGAACACAACACCAGAAGGATGCTTAAGGTTATGGATGTAGCACAGTCTGACATCCATGACTGCTCCACCACACTGGGAACACTCTGGATTGGTTCACTGGCCTCTGGCACCCTCACACCCCACCCTGTGCATGTGATGATACCTGTACTATATCCCTGTCATCCATGCCATAGATGTAGGGAAATGCAAATATGCGTCTGATGCACAGGGTGACTATATTACTTTATATGTACTTGTGTAGTGCAATATTGTTTTGCCATAGCACTTGTTGTGGGCCACTACAGGTATTGTATGCTGGCATGTGTTGTAACTATGTGTCCATTCCAGGTGTCTGAGAGGTTAAACAATGGACACATGGTGGCAATACAGTGGCACAGGATGACATAGCAGCACAACAGAAATATGATGTCAACAAGGTAAGACAGTATGCATGCATGGCTCCCTAGGTGCATATATGTATGACAGTGTATCAGGGACAACTGGGGCAGTCAGCATAATCATGCATTCATACTTTGTGACAAGGTCTGCTACCCTTGATATGTGTCACTGGGGTTTTCTGAATGTACAAATCTAGCATGTGGCAGACATCAGTTAAGCTTATGTGGAGGAGGGCAATTTAGAAGCCATCAGCTAGTTACATGCCCATAAAATGCATAACCATTGCATGGAGATAGCCTATATGGGCATGTCTGTAGTGCTTTAAGGGGATATATATATATATATATATATATATATATATATATATATATATATATATATATATATACACACACACACACACACACACACACACACACACACACACACACACAGTTGGTTGATATGAAATTAGAACCACTACCTATCTACTATTACACACTACCGCTCACAATACTTATCGTATGTGCCACAGAGTTTATCTGATATTAGATTGTCAGTCAGCACTCTTAAGGTGGATGACATCAATAGGCCTTGAAAAGGAGGCCATTGTAGAGGCCAGCAGCTAGTCACAGGGCCTTAAAATGCATAAACATAGTGCTGCAAGGGGATATATTTACACACACACACACACACACACACACACACACACACACACACACACACACACACACACACATACACACACACACACACACACACATTGGATGATATGACATTAGAACCCCCTACCTATCTATTATTACACACTACAGCTCATAGTACTTATCACACGTGCCACAGGATATGTCTGTTGCATATGTGGATGCAGGCACAGTACTTCTGGAGTACGCAAAGTGGCCTTGTGTTAGACAGCATGTTTTGCCTGCAGAGTGATACTTCTTGGCACTGTTATCGTATTTAGTATTCTAGGAGTGAGATTCCTGATAATATCTCTGCTATGTGTGTACAGTTGCCATTATGGCCATATATGGCTGTTTGCAGTTTGATAGGCGGACATGTGGTCAGGGACAATATGGCCTGTCCAAGGCATGCATTGCAACCATTATACATTACACCACCTGCTCAACTGTGTCTGTCTACAGGGTGACATTCCGCAGACCCAGGAGTCTGTGGATGAGTGGATTATGTACTGCTGTGGCCTTGGTCTGGTTCCATCGGACAACTGTTGTGATTTGTAAGTGCAGATAACCACAGAATTCAGGGGTATGTGGGGACAGTCATACATCCCCACACATATCTATATAAATGTGTATAACAGGGATGCCTCCTTAACTGTTGTTGTGTGTATATCTTATGTAAATGTGTTATGTAGCTATATGTGGAGAGTTTATGTATCATTGTACTTTATACAGCTCTCTCTCTCTCTCTCTCTATATATATATATATATATATATATATCTTGTTATCTATATATATGTCTATATATATATATATATATATATATATATATATATATATATATATATATATATATATATATATATATATATATATATATATATATATACACACACACACACACACACACACACACACACACACACACACACACACACACACACACACACACATATATATATATATATATATATATATATATATATATATATATATATATATATATATATATATGCTACATACTGATAGATACACTAATCAAGCGTGAGGTGGATAGGGAGAGAGAGATATGTATATGTAGCTGTGTGTATGTTCAGACATATTTCCTTCCACATAGTAGGTCTTTGGGCAGAAGAGGCAATAGATTTGGGCTCAAGTTAGCTAAGTGTAGGATCACACCCGATGTGATTGTCAGTACCTACAAGGTGACTCCAGACAGACCTCCCAACCGTCCCGAGTTACTCGGTTTTTACCGAGTTTTGGGGTCCCAAAGAAGGGGTGCCACGATTCCCGAGTGGCACCCCTTCAATTCCGATTTTTTAATCTATTTGTTTACATTCCGCACTTTCGGAGCTGATGTCATAACGTGCGGGATGATGTCAGCTCCGTCAGCCTGTCAGAATTAAGCTCAGACGTGCGCGCGTTAATTTTAAAGCTCAGACATGCGCTCAGTGAGTCCTTTCATTTCAAGTTTTGGATTAAGTCTGTGCAGTCCTTGTCTTGGAGTTTAAGTCCGTTAGTTTCAAGTACTGCTAACTAAGCCTTGTAGTTAAGTCCGTTTTGGGTTGTGCCGTGTCTGGGAGACTGCGTTTAGCCATGCAGTTGGAGTTTTGTAGAATCCATCTGAGAGGTACCTTTTCTCAAATGTGTGTACAATGTCCTAATATAAGCAAAGATGAGTGGATGCACATGTTACTATATAATGACTAAGATGGTGGCGGTGCTCATACATTAAGCAAAATGAAAGTTTTATACACAGTGAATAATGAAGTACACAGTTTGACAGGCAGAAGTATTATACAGATATGACAAACGATTTATAACACAGTGGGCTAATATGTAAAAATTCTTAAGAGAAGCACTGAAGGTAAAGTGAGCGCTATAAATAAAACATAAATTGCACAGTAAAAAATCTATCTCATACAACATGAGAGCTAATCGGTAGCAATATTTTCATCTTTGAGATTTAATGGGCTTTGGTGCTACGTATTTTGTATTCTACATAAAAGTTGAACAATGTCAATCACCAGGATTTGTAATTATATGCAAGTTCATTCTTTATTACACATAATATATAATTAGAGAATATGTCTATATTTAATTGTATGCATGCATGAAGCAATATTGTTGCTGTATGGTATCTGGACAGTGCATTTTTCGGATATTAGCCAGACTACCTGTCACTGCCTTAGGTAGAATTTGTCTTACATATCAGATGCTCCATCCTATATCCGATAGAGAACTAAATCGCAGATATTATATTGACATAATGTCAGGAAAATATACAGTTATACAAAATACAAAAAATTGTCTGTTGAATATTGCTCCTTAACGATGGCACAAATGAAATGTTTTAGCTATGTAGAGGCATTTTCTTTCTTATTAATAAACATTAGTGTGCTTGGTATTCTCATAGTCCTCCAACATGTACAACGATCACACATGCAAAAAAAACACCTTTGCTGCATGTCCCAGAATATAAAAGTTGCATAAACCACCCTGTACCTGAAACATGTCTGCAGCTGGTCATGGCAAAAAAAAAAAAGAAAGTCTCCCTACCTTTTTATAGGTTTAGTCGCAATAACATAACATAAAACTGGTTAGGTTATGACAACAACAGACTTGTTTCTTTTTTTCTTCTAGATTTGTACTTTGCAAAGTTTGGATCTTGGCTATGGCTTTTCTTTTTCTATGTCTGAGTTTACATTACATCTACCTTTACCTATTATTTATACTAAAAAATTTGTGTGTGTGTGTGTGGCTCAAACCCTGTACCTTCCCTTAGGTTGGGTGATGGTAACTAGTTGAGAGCTTTGAGCCATGATGACTTGGCAGCTTTTTTGTTTTTGAGAGCTGGTGAGAGGCTAGAGCTAAAGAGTCCCTAGCCACCACCAGCCAGCTGAGCCACAGGTTTTGTTGAGGTTTGTTTGTCCAGGTTTTTGTGAGAAGAGGAGGAGAGTTATGAGAAATTGATTCACTCAAAATTAATTCATTAGATGATAGCCTTTTCTTTTCAGAGTTTTGATTTTCTCAGTCTGCTGTTGGACATGCTGATGTGTATAGGGTGTAGTGTGTAGGGTCCTGGGTTTTATTGAGTTTGTTTTAAATTTGCACATTTTGGTAACACAACTTCCAAAAAACAACAATTAGCAATGGTTAAATGTAAAATGTCCCTAGTAATCACCTAAGAGTGTATCTTTTAAGTAGATTTTTGTATTTTTAGTGAGTTGTTTTTTTTGTGAAGTGGGAGAGCTGAGTGTTTTGTGTTGCTTTTTGTGCTAAATTGTGTTGCTTTTGTTTAGCTTTTTTTGTGAGAGTTTTGAATTAGTGGGTGAGAAATTAATTATTAATAGGTTAACTAATTCTTTTCCAGGCTAGGGACTTTAGGTCAGGCACACACACCCAGGCTACAGGGTTTGAGCCTGTATACACACACACACACACACACCACACACACACACACACACACACACACACACACACACACACACAATAACATAGACTAGTAGTAATCTAAAGGTTAATTTTTTTGATTTCTCATTGTTCTTCTATGCATTTGTTTTCATTTTGTTCACATTCTGAATTGTCATTGCTCATTTTTTTTGTTATATTTTAAAAATGGAAAAATATAAAACACAAAATCAAAAAAAAATAAAAAATATAATTAACTAAAGTATGGTGTATTAATAAAAGTTTAATAAACATTAGGTAACATATCATAAAATCATTGAAAATAAGTTTCTTAAAGTTTCTTAAAGTAAATGTGATTTAAAACAACGGCAGATGTTTTTTATCCACCACTGGTGGTGTGTTTCTTCTTTTCATGGCCAGTTGTGTTTCAGTGTAATTCAGTGTTGGTTTCAATGCTGCCAAGTTTAAATGACAGTGCACTTTCAGTTTTTATTTTATAAATTGTCTTTATTGTTTGTATATTTGTGTTATTGCATTAAAATAAATAAAATAAATGTGAAAGTATAATAATCCAATGTAGAAGTAAAAAGTAAATAAGTAAAATGGGCAAATAATAAGTAATTAATGACATTGGAATGGTTACAGGGGTATGTATTGGAATGGTTTTGTGCAGTATTTTGGTACACCTTTGTTTTGGTTTTTCTCTCAATTTTGTGTGAATTAATCAGGGTGGTCCAATTCATTTTGCAAAGATTTTTTTAATATTGTGGTAGATTTAAGATTGTTTGCATTTGAGATGTGGTTTTTTTTATGTTTCTGTTACCACGGTTGACCGATTTATGATAGTTCACTGTACTCCAGGCCAACTGTTAGGTGTCCTTAGTGGGTGTCCAGCCTGAGACCAGAGATATTCAGAGGCTTTCTGTTACCAAAGCATTTTTACGCATACCTTTATTCTCCATTTGTGTTCATGTCTGTTTTATGACCTGAAGTGACCCAGATGTTGTCCAAGAACCACTCAGTGGTTTGTCTTCATTAACTCCATTTTTATTTTTTGTACAGAAATTTGTGAGAATTTATTTTCTGATTTCCATACATAACAGAGAAGACATAAAGATTTTGTAAGAAATACACATAGATTTCTATGTTTGTGACACAAGATTTAGAATGCTTCAGCTCTTTTGTCCATGTGTTTGACTTTCATGTCTGTTAGACAGCTAAAATTTGTATCTTTTTATTACTTTTTTGCCACACTATTGTTTTGTTTATTCTCCAGTCTTTTGAGGTTGATTTTTGACTTTGGTTTGGGTGTATGATGTGTAACATCGGGTGAAGGTGGTTGATTTTGATATTCTTGTTGGGGCATTAATGACAACACATTTTATGCTGTCTGTCCTGTACTACATGCATAAGATTTTTTTTTTTTTCCTTTATAATTACTCCATAACCTTGTCGCCTGTAGTGTTGCTTGTAACTACTGAGACATTATACCAGTGATTACAGCTGTATACTCTTTGTCTGTCCTGCTGTTATCTATACTCACCCAACCAACTAATCAACTTTGTCCTGTGTAAATATGATGCTGTGTCTTGTCCTTTGTCACTTGTCCTCCACTCCCTCACTTGGCCATCAGTCCACATGTAAACAGTCTGTGATGTATTGACCTCATTTTCGAATCAACATACCCACCATATGACTACCTCAATAAGATGTAAACCATGAGCAGATTCAAATGATCAACACCCTATTACTGGCTAATGTCCCTAGCCTGCATTGCCTACTGGCATCTGCAATTACACAATGGAGACATACACACACATTGCCAGGTTACAGGCCATTATTGGCCTATATATCAATACAGCACAGAACGGTTGTGGCCAGGTTCTATGTCACACAGCTGAATTGGGTGGTTCACAGGTACACTGCTTGCATATATACTGCTACAACAGTTGTATGGGTACATTGGGTGGGGTGGGGACTGCAGATTGTTTGGGTACAACTGTTACAGGGTGGTGTGATTGATAGGTTGTACTACTGTTTAACCACCCAAGCTGTGGCATACACAGTTGTGCATTATGTATATGCTACTATATTCTGTGATACTTATGACAGCCTGTAGATGTGGCATATTGGCTGTTATAGAGTGCGGTCTATAAATATACTATTGGATGATCAGTCCCCCCTGTTGCTTGCAGCAGGTCTATATACATGTAGTGTTATATTCTAACATATTTAGTACTGATGAGTGGTGGTACTTACATATACTGAAGTTGCAGTTGTCAGACCTGTAGTTTGGTTGTGATGTGTATACCTGTAGCACATGTGAGACCTGTGTCCCATGTACAGTTGGGTGTATGTGCCAGAATGTATTTTACTAATATGTATGTGAATCAGAGTAAGGTGTCTATCCTCCCTCAGCGGCTGGTGAGCACTTTCACCCAGCCACAGGTGACATGTTCATCAGGCGCTGTGATACATGCATATATATCTGTGGAAACAGCTGCAGCAAAGGGAAGGGATACACAGCCCCCCACCAGTGCCTAGGCTACCACAGCCACACCCACAGGGGGACTCCCTTGTCAGTGCATGTGCTATGCATTGTCTGTTGGCCAAGGCCAGGGCATACTGGGCCTGCCTATGTCTGCCTACAGGGACAACCTCAGGGTTTTCCTCCTCGGAGTTCCCCTGTGGGTGTGGCTGTGGCTGTGGTGACCTAAGCACTGGTGGGGGCTGTGTATTCCTTCCCTTTGCTGATCCTGCTGCAACTGTTTCTGCAGGATCATATTATGCAGCATGGCATATACTGTGAACATGTGTGCTCATGTGGCTGTAGAGTACTGCAGGGCTCCACCAGATAAATTAAGTTACTGGAACTGTGACTTCAGCACCCCAAACACATGCTCTATGATGTTCCTAGTTTGTGCATGTGGCTCATTATGGCATTCTTCGATGTGTGTGTGTGTGTGTGTGTGTGTGTGTGTGTGTGTGTGTGTGTGTGTGTGTGTGTGTGTGTGTGTGTGTGTGTGTGTGTGTGTGTGTGTGTGTGTGTGTGTGTGTGTGTTTGCATTTCTGATGGGTGTCATCATCCATGGTTCCAGTGTGTAGCCAGCATCCCCCAGTAAATGGCCATGTGGGATGTCCACCTAGCAAACATCTGTTACAGCTGTGATGTGTGCCAGATATGGGAGCCATGATAACTACCAAGGCTGCCAGCACACACATGCTTGATTATGACCTGGGCATTGCACATGATCTGGCAGATGATGGAGTGGTACCCCTTGCGGTTGAAATAGATTCTACCCTCCTTACCAGGTGTTGCCTTGATGTGTACATGAGTGCAATCTATAGCACTCAGTACCTCATGGTAGAAGTTTTGCATATTGCTGCCCTTGCCTCAGGGGTGAGGGGGAAATATATGTGTTCACTGGCATGTGGTAGCCTGGCATCCAGGAACTGGTGGAGTACCTTGGATGCTGATGCCTGTGACACCCCCATCATGTTCCCAGTTGGTCTTTGGAATGTACCCATAGTTAGTATCCTAAGAGCTGCACATACATGTGTTTCCACTGGGATGGGTTCCCCTCTGTTGGCTCTGGGTCTGAGTTGAGATGGGCAGAGCATAGTGAGTTTTTATAGTATGTCCCTGTCCACTCTGTAGCACTTTACAATCTCCAACTCATGTTACCACTGGTAGGGTACCCTAGGCCTGAACACTCTTCTCCTTCTCAGTCTAGGCCTATGATCAGCAGGAGCAACAGCAGCACTGACGTCAGCATTTGGCACATACATATGTAGCAGACCTGCAGTCGCCCCTAGCATTTCTTCAGTTAAAAGTCACACGTCTGTACTCCACTGGTGAAGAGTATGTGGGTGAAATTAGATTGTAGGGTTTCTGCAACCTTTATAGTGCTCTGCTATAGGTGCAGCCTTTGTGATTGGCTACCTATGATGCATTCCACCTGCCAAGTATATCATTAAGGACTATTAATGGCCCTAGTTCAAGTGAACAGCAGTCATGAGTAATTAAGATATCATTGTCTTTCTCAGCCAATTTTTTTTTTAACAGCCTTCCACGATCAGCACTGCGGTGCACCCCATAAACACATGCCACAAAGGTAAAAAATGCTCAGCAGTCATTGTTCACATCCCCTGCTGAGCACAGTGGTGCGCCATGCAAACAGGTACTGCTGTGCTCTAGTGAGTTTAAAAGAATGCAGACACACCCCCTTTTGATGTCAGCTACCTCTTATGTGGACACCAACATGGTTCTCTGCCTACATGTATGGGATCTGTGAACATGGAAACCCATTTGTGCTATTCAGGAACCCCAGCTCATTTGCATAGAGATTTGTGCACACAACCTGGGAACTACACAGTTCCAGGCCCTGCCTCGTTTGCAACCACAGCAGTCTACCATTGTACATACTCCACGCAGGGTCATGCATTACTGTCAAATGCTACTACTACTTTTTGTTTTTATACTTTTAATTTTTTTTCTTAACAACATGTTTGTGCACTGTGGCATGCTGTGCAAACACAACCTGATTATTAAAAAAAAAATAATTTAAATTATTTTCCATTAGGTTTTGGACACACAGTGGATAGTTTTGCACATATCTGTATCTGCTATGCAATTTCTGTCCTTTTTACTGCACTTTTACAGCCCCTGTTTGACATCCTGTACACAGAATTCTTCCATGTAGATTTTGGACACTCACACAGGGTTTGCAGGACTGCCTATCTGCTTGCTGGATCACTCTGACACCCTTATTTACATGTAATTCACCTGCTTATGAGGTGATTTGCATGCAATGGACACTTCCATGTTAGCATGCTCTTGCACACTCCTCAGCTGTGTTTACTGGATCACAAACCTCATGGAAGCAGTTGGAAAATAAGTCTGTGTAGGCTTTATTAAATGCCCCCCCCGGTTTATACTTTGATTTCCATTTTCTAGTAATTGCTTTTTTGGCAGCCAACAGAATTAAACTTAATAAGACCTTACTGTATCTAGTCAATTCAGAGCCTGTGTCCCACCTCAAAAAATCATATCCTTAGTTACAGCTATTTGCTCATCCAATATTATTGACAGAGTACTCTGCATCTGCCAACTCATTACAGTCCTAAAACACTTCCTCCTAGTTACCTTTTTCTTTCCCATAATGCCTCCAAAATCTGCTGTCTACCTGGGAAAAATTCTATGAAGTCTCCTTGGGATATACAAATACATATGCAAACACTTCTGAACAAAGACTCTAACCCTTCTGGACTGTGTTGCATACCTAGGTGCCATTTGAGGTGGGAGGTTGGTGTAATGGTTAAGGTGTTTATCTTACAGACACAAGGTGCAGGGTTTGATTCTTACATTGGGTAATTGGCTAGGCTTAAAATGGCCCACAAAGGCAGTTAGCCTAGGACTAGTCTATGAACCTATGAACCATACATATGTTATCCCATTGTTCCTTGTAAATTGCTTTTCCAGTCTGTCTTCCCAATCATTTCTAACCTCCTCTGGTTAATTCTTTTAGTTATCATGCAGCATTTTATATGCCCTACTAATTATCCCCTTTTAACAGCAGCTTCTGTCCTAGATTCAACAAACCACCACCAGAGAAGGAGTTTATCTTTAGATTCCCCTATCCCTTTCTCTTTGCCCATAGTCTGTTATCAGTCCCTGGTAGGGAAGGTGGTCTCTAGCCTATAGTCCAAATGTCTTCTTGGCCTCAGCCCACTAAATTACATTTCCTACTCTAAAATCTTGGTTTCTTTAACAGCTTTTCCAGTAAATTTTAGTCTATTCTGCCTATTTTCTGTATCCCTACTTGCAGTCATCCCTATCAGTAAAATCTCCTTTTTCCATTCTTGTGTTGCCTTAATTATTAGAATACTTTCTGTTATGCTATAAATATAATATGCTGTATGTTTTCTATTTTTCTCATTAAGGATCTGCATCTAAAATCCCACTCTGTCTCTTCATTTCCTGAACTACCCCCTGCTTCATCATCATCTCTTTCCATTTTGAATTACAACCTTCGGCTTGTGTTATGTATATATGTGTAGCTCTAAAATATCTCTTCAAATCAGGTAATCCTAAGCCACATTGTTCTATTGGAAGGATTAATTTATCCCGGTTAACATTTGCCCACCCCCCCAACAGATAAATTCCTTAAACTCTATTAGTTATTGTCCACAGCTGCTCTACTGGTTGATTAAAAATATGCCTGACCAGTATATACAATTAAAGGAACTGCTTCCATTTTCTCAGCTTTTGTATTATCTTTTGTTTAGTTTCTTCCCACATATCATTAGCTGCCATAATAGAAGCCTTTTTAATCCATATTCCTAAATACTTCATCTTATCGTTCCCCAAAAGTATGGGTATTGCTGAACCATTTCCTCTGAGGGTATATAATGTACTGCTATAGTCTTGTTTTATCTTCATTAATTTTATATCCTGAAAAGACTCAAAACTTTCTCCAAAATTTTCACACCACCAAAAGGTCCTTTTCTGGATTTATCAGGTACAAAATTATATCATCTTCAAATAAAGCCAACTTTTTTGATTACAATGTCAATTATATCCTTGCATTTCTAAGTCTCTTATTTTCTTTGCCGATGGCTCTAAATATAATGCAAATAAAGAGAAAGAGGCCCCTGTAATCACGGATGAACAAGTAAAGACCGCACTCTCCAAAGCCAAGTACACAACATCCATGGGACCAGACAACATCCCAGGCTGCGTACTGCATGAACTACAGAATGAACTGGCACCCCACCTATGTACCTTGTTCAATCATAGCCTCACCTCAGGCTATGTGCCTACTGAATGGTGCACAATGATGGCTATCCCACTCCACAAAGGGGGTGCCAACATGGACCCCAGAAACTACCACCCCATTAGCCTGACAAGCCTAATCTGCAAGGCCATGGAACATATCATCTTGGAGCTTATAAACAAAGACATAGGTATCCTCCAAACCCTGGTGGTAGCTCACTAAACACTGAAGGTTTGATAAGAGACCTTGGGACATAGGTGGACAGTAGTCTCTCCTTCGATAACCAAATTGCCACAGTGGTCAGTAAATCCTTACACGTGGCACACCTCATCACAAAAGGGTTCTCCTCTAGAAAAAAAGGAGGTCATTGTTCCTCTCTACTCATCCCTCATCTGACCCATTATAGAGTACAATGCCCCGTTTGGCATGTATCTTACAAGGCACCTACAACAATTGGAAAGGCCACAGAAATACCTCACTAAGAGGATTACTGGCCTCAAACAGATGCCATACATAGACCGTCTCAAAAAACTTCAGCTCTACTCTGTCGCATACTGCCTACTCAGAGGCGATCTCTGCCTAACATACAAAACTATGTCAAACCCAGAGCTGTTGGACATGCTACACTTAAAGAAATCCCAGTCTCTCTGAACCACATGCACCAGGGACCTAACCCTTGTCATCACAATAAACAGAATGCTGGAGGGATAGATTCCTGTCCCAGAGACTTCCCATACTCTGGAACAAACTACCCATTCATGTCAAGCAAAGCTCCTCATTGGCCCTCTTTAAGAAAAACCTTGACAACTGGATGGGAAATAGAAAATTCACCCCAGGGATCACTTCTGTGGCACTGCTTGACAGGGGCACAGGAAAATAATTTTCTTGGGTGGCGAAAGCCAGAGAACCTTTTTGGCTAGGCTTATAAAGGCCCCAAGGCCGATAGCCTAGTACCTACCTATGAACCTATGAACCTAATCCCTGCCTGGTTCCTCTGTTCAAACAAAACTGATCAAAGAGGAACCATCCAACTTTAATTCTTGCCTCTATCCTTCATTGTTCTTCCTCATTAACCTTATTATTGTATCAAGGAATACACATGCTTCCATTGCCATAGTCATAAAATCCAAGTTTTCTCTGTCAAATACTCAAAGACCCACCAACAGCAATGGTATTTTCTTACATTCTGCTTCCCACTGGATCACCATTGTTCTATTAATGTTGTCAATTGTTTGTCTTCCCTCCACAAAACCACATTGATCCATTATCTATTAATTTTAGCAACACCTTTGACATTCCTTTAGCTAGTATAGACATAAACCCTTAATAATAATGATCTAAAATTGAAACGAGTCTGTAAGAAGCTGGGTCTGACTGGTCTTTACTCTCCTTACGTAATAAAGCCAGCACAGCTTTCTTCCAAGATGTTGGTGCTTTCCCTCCTTTTAAAATACAATTAAACCAAATCTTCAAAATCTTTATCATTTTTTCCCTCCTGACTTCCAAACATCCATAAGAATACCATCTGTTCCTGAAAATTTTCCTGAAGATTGATTATACATCACTATTTTTTCATCCACTTCTGTCTTAATTAAGCCTCATCTACCTCTAAACTTGGCACACTTAAATATTTCATACATATTTCCATTTGTGCTCTTTCTTGACTTCTATATTTCTCTGCTGTATACAGACTTTCATAACATTTCTAAATCATCTCTAAAACATCTACAGGATCTCTGCTTATTTTTTTGTTATATAAGCTCCCTAAGTTTGGCAAAAATCCTTTCTACTTTCTGCTGCCTAAGTGTTTATGCTCTGGAGTTATTATCAAAAAATAGTTGCTTAACAGCAATTTTTCTAAACTCATGCATATTGATACTCCCTTGTTTTATCTTTAGCACATTGCATTTGTGCCTCTTATTGTTCTGTAAGATCCCCCTTATTCTGCAATACTTTAACATTTGTTACCGACTCTAAGTAATTCCTCTTGCTGTCTAACCATATCTCTTTCAGTCTTATTTCTACCTTGTTTTTAATCTCCATGTTCATTTTATCCCACTAACTAACTATAACTTGTGAAGATATTTCTATCTTCAATGAGAAAATACCTGCAAGTACAGCAAGTGCACAGCCCCAAAATACCATAAAGGCAATCCAAAAAAACAAAAGCCAGCACATAAGGGTGAAAGGTGCCTGCATTAAATATCCATTTATTCCAGCATAAATAGGCAAAAAGACCAGTTTTGCCCCAAAATTACTAAGCCTTCCTCAATGTTGAAAATCAAACAATAAAACAGAGCCTAATATGCATACGTGTAACAGCACAACACAGCAAGAATCCTGCTAATTGGTTGGCTATAGATGTTCATTAAGCCTGATGGAAATAATCCACCTAGTTTAATGATCCACTTTTTCTCTTTTTTGTTCAATATATTGTGCCAACCTATTTTATTAGCCTGGTCCCCAATTCTTCTATCAATAATAGTAAACCTAAAAGTGACTGTGGCATGTATCAAAGAGTGCTTGAAAAGTGCATTATTTGGTCTTTTTTTCCTGATGTCACTAAGGTGTTCAGATATCCATAATCTCACCAGGCGGGAAGTCTGCCCAATATACAACGCGAAACATGTACAAGTGGCCAGGTAGGTCTGTTCCGCAATTGGCCAAAAACCTAATGTCAAATACCAGCCCCATATTTTTGCTTGTGAACTGTTTGGACTTAACCACCCTAGAGCAATGGACACAATGCCCATATGGATAGCAACCCTGCCCTGCAACAACTCCCCCGTTAAAGTTGCTTGAGCTTGTTCCCCCAAAATCAAACCCTGTTTGTAATGATTGAAATATGAACCCAGGGTTTTGCCTCTATGATAGGAAAAAAGGCATCTATCATTAAGAATGCCCGATAACCTCTCATCCACTAATAATATATTCCAATGCTTGTTGACACTATCCAATAGCACATTGGTATTGCATCCAAAAGTGGTTACCAATCTGAGTACAGGTTGGCCAAGTTGTTGTTTGTCCTTGTACCTCAGAAGGTCATTACTATCCATGGAAGAGGCCAAATTGCTGGCCATAAGGATCGTGCCAGTTTTATAACCCCGGGACTTTAACCTGTTAACAAGGTCCTATTTATAATAATGATATTTGTCAGGGTGGGAGCAAATCCCTCCAATATAGAAAAACTGAGATTTGGGGATATTATGTTTAATGTGGGGAGGGTGAAAGCTAGAGGCATGTAATAATGAGTTGTATTGCGGATACTTGCAAAAAACCTGGGTATCTAGGGTGTGATTCAGATTTCTGGTGACCAAGACATCCAGAAAAGTAATTTAATCCATATTGTAGTTGACCATAAATTGGATACCCCACTTATTACCATTAATGTATTCGATGAACTCATGCAAGTACCCCTCATCAGCTTTCCAAACCATCCAGCAATCATCTAAGTAGGGTCTCCATATTTCTATCTTCCCCAATAACTCTCAAATAATTTCCACTACCAATTGCTTAAATTCCTCTTTTTAACAGGTAGGTGGGAAAGAACCAGTGTTTCATGTTTACTTCATTACCCTGCATTTTTATCTTAACTTTTATGGATGCATGTTCTGAAACAGCTATTGGATGTGTCTCAAAGGTTTCTATTAAATGCACATATTCCTACAAGGTATAAATTCTGTCTAGTCCAGCTCATTTACTGTACCTTGGGGAATAATATGTAAATTCTCTGTGAGTTCCTACTACTGAATTCATATCTTTACTACCAAATATTTTTCATAAATGTCTTTGGAAATCTATCATTGTTTGTTATATTTTCCTTTTTAGGTCCCCCAATACAGCCTCACTATTGCAAATTAAGTTCTGGTCTCCATATATAAGGAATATTCCCTGCTGAAAGCTGATTATTTCTCCAAGAAATTTCTTACACTCCATCATAGCAATTTTTGGTGGATTATAAATACATACCAGCATAGTCCTCCTCCCTTGCCAATAGCTCCTTACTACCGCAAATCTACCATGATCATCTTTTCCCCTCTTCTATCACCACTGGAACCCCTCTAGAAATTAATTTAATTACTCTTTTCTTCTGTCCTTAATGTTCTGCTGAAGATCTATCTTGAAATTCTTTCTTTTTAAAATTCACATGCTCATTTTTTTCTAAATCTGTCTCCTGCAGCATTGTTGTTTGCACTGTTTTTCTTAATATAATTCAACACTATTTACTTTTTGTATATACCTGTAAAGCCATTTATGTTCCAAGATGATAAAAATAGCATACCCATTATGATAAAAAGTTATTCTTCCCACCCATGTATTCACTAATTTCATTGGTGCTAGTCTTCTCCCTGTTCACTTCCATCTCCTAACACCAGATTCTGGTTCAGGTCCAGCTATTATACATGACATTTATTTAATGTGTATTTCCAACTTTTGTGTTACATGCACACACTATTGTTTGGCAGGCTGATATTTTGTATAGTTGTTTCTTCTCACCTCTATTTGAACCTGTATCATGTTTTTCAAGACTTTGTTTTAATGAAAACCCTTTCTAGACACCCCCATTCCCTATTAACTTAGAAGAAATGCACAAAACTATGTACATCTTCAAAAATAAAGTTTAACCCTCCAGATAGGAAGAATTGCCCCAAATAAACAGTTGTACCCACAGGCATTACCTAACCTAAAATTCAGGTCACCCATGCAAAAGTGAATACCACAGCCTGTTTTCCATTACACTGATTGCTGGCTTCCTTTTCTTATCTCTATCCCCTTCCCAGATGTAAAATATGGACTGTATACTGTTCTATTTAATCCATTAAAGTATTAAGGCTGCTAGGGAGACTATCTCTTATTTACTTCCCATAATTTCAAACTTTTATTTTTCACTGAACTACGTGTTGTACCTTTAAATTTTGAATTTGGCTCAGCAGAGAATGTTCAGAACTCTCAAGATTAGTTGTTTGCACCGGTAGACAACTTATCTCCACAGAAAAATACTCGGCAAGAAATCTTTGTAAATTTCACACAGAATATACAGCTGCCTTCAGCTAAGATTTAAGCTACAGTATCTAGCTGTTATCACTGCAGATTTTCCTGGAGAATCAAAGTAATTTTGATGCAGAACAGGCTAAGGAGGAAGTAAAAAACATTTATCTATCAAAAAGTGAACCAGCAAGCAATAGGGTAATATGTTATTTTTCTCAAATTGAGAAATGGAAATAATCAAGTTCATGGGTGTAATTCAGTAAAGCTTACATGGAGTTATTCTCCATGTAAGCATAGTGGCATGGCTTGAACATGGAGTTCGGAGGCTGTGCGATCCAGAAATCAAGGCTGGAGGTGTGCACGAACCTCCCAGCACTATTTCGGCATGGAGGTGAAGGAATAATATAAATCACCTAATTTGCTAGTGAAAACCATGCAAATGAGATGATTTTGTGATCCAGCAAGCAAACAGGCATCCATGTAGGAGCTGAGTCTGCAGCAGAAATGTATGAGGTTAGTAACCATGTACAGGACTGCAAAAATAAAAATGGGGCTGTGACAAATAAAAATGAAGCATGTATTATGTGCATTAGGCATGCCAATAGCCAAAACTATGGTCATTGGCATGCAAATGTGTTGCAAAATATTTAAAATCAAAAGGTTTCTTTTTGACAGATTTGGGCTGTTTAAGCAGAGCGCAGTGGCACGCAAACATGCAAGCCTGCAAAAAATTAAAAAAAAAAAATAAAAGGGCAATCTAAATGTTAAAATTAATTTTTACATTATACTAGCCAGCATGCAGACTCATAACAATGGCAGGTAACAGTGGTTGCTAAGGAGATAGGTTCTGGTGTAGTGATGTAACTAGGGTATGTAAATGAGCTAAGTTTATTGAATAGCAAAATGGGACACTGTGTCCATTTGAACCTAACTGTGTAGGGGCTATAATACAGAGGTGTAGGAAGAAGAAGCAGCTGACATGAAAAGGGTGTGTGTCATGCTTTGTAGCACATTGGAGCTCTGCTGCTCCTGTTTGCGCTCAGCTAAGCACAGCTAAGCAAGCGGGTGTATCTGATACTGCTTAGCTGAGCTTTACTGGTTTCAGAAGTATTGAACATGTTCATGCCCAGGGGAGGACCTTCTGCTCAGCAATGTTTACACTAGCTGCACGGGTTTGCGTGGCGTGCTGCAAGGCTTAAAACTGGAGGCAATTGAAAAAAATAAATAAATAAATGGAAATAGTTGACAAAAGGCAATTAACTATAAATGACTAATAAGGCCTCTGCCACTTACAGTGGCCCATTTAAAGCCCTCAATAATGTAGCTAGCAAGTGGAATGTCTCATACTCAGCCAATCGCACAGGCTGCATCTGCAGCACACCAGTATAAAGTATGCAAACACCCTTCAATCTGATTTTTCCCGCATACTCAGCACGATTGGAGTACACAGTTGGGAATTTTAACTGACAAAATTATAGCGGCTGCTGCTTTGCTACATCTCTATGTGCTACAGACTGTGGGCAGTGATAACGATGATGCTGACAACCAGCCCAGACTGAGGAGGAGAAGAGTGCTCAGACTGAGGATAACCTTTGAAGGGCTACATGAGATGGAGATAGTAGAGCACTACGGGGTGGATGGGGATATACTTCAGCAACTCACCGAGCTCTGCCGTCCTTACCTCAGATCCAGAGCCAACAGAAGGGAACCCGTCCCAGTGGAAAAAAGGTATGTGTAGCCTTAAGAATTCTAGCTACAGGTACTTTCCAAAGACCTACTGGGGACATCACGGGGGTCTCACAGGCCTCTGCATCCAGGGTATTGCACAAGTTTCTGATTGTCATGCTAACACATGCCAGTGAGCACATTTATTTCCCCAGCACACTTGAGGATAGAACCACTAATATGCATCTCTTCCACCATGTAGCAAACTACCCAGTGGTAATGGCTGCTATAGAATGCACCCATGTCTACGTCAAAGCACCACCCAGTGAAGAGGCTAGAGTCTATGTCAACCTCAAGGGCTATCACTCCATCAACTGCCAAGTCATGTGCAATGCCCAGGGTGTTATCATTAATGTGTATGCTGGCAGCCCTGGCAGTTATGACTTCCACATCTGGCACGCCTCACAGCTGTACCAGGCATTTGCCAGGGGGACATCCCATACAGCCATCTGGTGGGGGATGCTGGCTACGCACTGGAACCATGGATGATGACACCCATCAGAAATGTACACACACACACACACACACACACACACACACACACACACACACACACTGAAGAACACCATAATGAGGCACATGCACAAACTAGAAACATTATAGAGCATGTGTTTGGGCTCCTCAAGTCATGGTTCCGCTGCCTTGACATATCTGATGGAGCCCTGCAGTACTCTCCAGCCACATGTGGACACATGTTCATAGAAGCTGCCATGCTACACAATATGATCCTGTGAAAACAGCTGTGGCAGGAGCATCATGGGGAAGCGGGACACAGACCCCCACCATTGCCAAGGTCCCCACAGGTGCAGGAGGACTTGGAGGAGGAACCCCCTGTCCATTTCCCTGTAGGCAGATGTAGGTGTGCTCAGTAAACCCTGGCCTTGGCAAAGAGGCAACACATAGCACATACACTGACACCCTAGGGACCCAGGGACTGACACCTCTCTCTGACTTACACACACAGTAAAAAGCATTCTACACACATCACAATACCTGTACTTTACAATGTATAGCCTGTTTACTGCATGTATCCAACAGTCAGCCCTCAAGCACTGTCCTCACAACTGCCACAGGTACAAGGTACGTCACTGTTTTGAACAACAAATTAATGGTGTATTACGTTGTGGTAGCATATCTATGGTATTGCTGCATGAATGCAAGAGAATGGGGTGGCCTACCTGGATAGCAGCAGACAAATGATAGCTATGTGGGACAACAGGAAATGTCCACCAAATGCTGGCTTACCTGAAATATGCAGTAGTCCCCTAGGCGACAAAACTCACTGCAGTGTATGTAGGGGACTAACAAACTGCAGGGTCATAGGTCACATGCATGGATGTCAAAGTTGGAGTCCCATACACACCTCTCAGCCTCTCACAGCAAGTCAGCTGTACAAAGCCATAAAAATGTGTGGCAAAGACCAATAAATAGGGACAATGATGAAATATTCCACTTATAAACTTACACAGTGATATCACAGCAGGTCTTGCAGTTGCCTTAAATCTCCGAAGGGTAAGAAGTCTGAAACTCAAATGTCTGTCATAACTGTCTAACCTTCGGTCTCTAGTGATATGCCAGTATTCTCCAAGGCAAGCACAATACTATGCTAAATGGAACCAATATGTAAAGCAAACATCTGCACAGTCTGTGGAAATGTGTACAGTTGAGAGATATGCCTCCCTTCCCCCAAAATACCCGTCTTCCCATAGAAATGCAAGACCATTTGTGTTTGTTAGCTAATAGCAGCAGAGCACACATTCCCAGGTCTGTCCCAATCAACTTGCTAACTTGTAACATGTCCACAATATGCAGGGGTCAATGAGCTATGTATATGCATGCTTGATACTGTCAGGAAGTAGGCAGCACTTACTGTTGGCTGTTGTGGTTTAGTGGTCTAAGTACAGTACTGTGGTTGACAGGGTCCATGATTCAAGACTGTCTGTGGAAACTTTGTTGCATGTCAGCTACACCTATGGTAGGAATAGTACACACTGTCTAGATGTCATTATCCGTAATTGCAGGAAAGCTGGACAATTCAGGGACAGGGGGCCATACATCTGGACAGTACACAGCATGGAGTAACCTACACAGTACCTAGTAGGACAGCAGGTGTCTGAAAGTCAGTGTAATGCCAGGTTATACATGGCTACCTCTTTACTGTGTCAGTACTGACAACAAGTCACTGGGCACCAGCCATACACCTGGAATGCCAGGGTGTCACAGAAGAACCACAAGTATGCCTTGTATATGTGTTCTGCTTGTCATAACATTGCATTTGCCTAACAAACTACTTGCAAAACAATAAAGGTTGATGTGAAAACATCAATGGTAGACAGTGGACAAGCAGACATCATACCCATACAAAAGTAAGCTAATACCAAACCATTCTCCCAACTGTTTACGTTTGGCAGGGCAATATTAACACCCTGTCCCCATGTGTGGGCCTGTGTCTGTCTGACTGTTATAATATGGGCCTGTCTAGTTGTCAGTCTGTGACAGTTTGACAGCTATGGTCAACATGTAGCCTTATAATAACATTGCAACAAACTACCTATCTATATCAAACAAAGCTCCTCATTAGCACTCTTCAAGAAAAAGCTTGATGATTGGATGGGAGATAGGAAATTCACCCCGGGGATCATTTCTGTGGCTCTGCTCGACAGTGGCACAGGAAAATAATTTTCTTGGGTGGTGAAAGCCAGGGTGCCTTTGGCTAGGCTTATATAGGCCCTAGGGCCAATAGCCTAGTACCTACCTATGAACCTATGAACACCAACTGTCTGAGGACCACAGCAGATGTAGAGGTGCAGTGATGGACAACCTGCTAAACAGGTTCTGTTCTTCTGACCTCTACATCTCAAAAAAACTGACTACTACCTTCTATGGAAGGGTATCAGTAGCTACACATCACTTCCCCCCTTAGAGGATGCAGACAAAAATGCTGAACAGTATGCCATCCTCTATCAACAAGCTTTTACAACAAAAGGAAGCAACTGCTGCCCAAGGGTAAAATGGCACAAATTCTCATTTGGAAAAACTCCCTCCTTAGGCTCAACGAGCAAAGTAGATCTCTAGTAAAATCCTCCAAAGCCAATTATGAATCGAAAATAGCCTCTGAAACAAAGGCTAACCACACTTTTTCAGTTACGTCAGAAACCTCCATGGCTATGTCCAGGTTTGTTCTGACTTACTTCTTAATGGTGCCACTTACACTGATCCTGTCAACTTATCCAACCAGCTAGCAGATAAGTTCAGTGCAAATATCACACCCCCATGCCCCCCCAAGGCACATTCTACATCCCCAATACTTGCTCTGCACCTCACATCTCCATAGATCAATTGTTAAAGTCCCTATCCAAGCCAAACAACACAGCTGCCATGGGACCTGATAGTATTCCAGGTTGTATTCTGCAACATCTCAGCTATGTTATATGGCTTGGAGACAGTGGCATTGACAAAAAGGCAAGAGTCAGAGCTGGATGTGGCAGAGTTAGAGATATTAAGATTTGCACTGGGTGTGACAAGGGTGGGCAGGATTAGGAATAAGTATATTAGAGGGTCAGCCCATGTTGGAAGGTTTGGGAACAAAGCCAGAGAGGAAAGATTACATTGGTTTGGACATGTGCTGATGAGGGATGCAGAGTATATTGGGAGAAAGATGCTAAGGATGAAGCTGCCAGGTAACAGGAAAAGAGGAAGGCCTAAGATAAGGTTTATGGATGTGGTGAGAGAGGACATGCAGGTGGTTGGTGTGACAGAGCAAGATGCAGAGGACAGGAAGAAATGGAAACAGATGATCTGCTGTGGCGACCCCTAATGGGAGCAGCCAAAAGAAGAAGAAGATTCTGCAACATCTCCAGTGAGAACTAGCCATAGCTAAGGTACAGGCTTCATTCCAGAAGAGTGCAGAACTGCCATTGTCATCCCTTTGCACAGAGGTGGTGCCACTACTGACCCTGGAAACTATCACCCCCCATTAGCTTGACAAGTCTGATCTGTAAGGCCATGGAGCATATTATTATGCACCTCATAAACAAGGACATAGGCAATCTCCAAGCACTTTACCCCACCCATTTCAGATTTGTCAAGGGCAGAGCTTGCCTGTTAAACCTGGCTGACGTCTTTGAGACTGTCACCAAGGCACTGGATGAGGAAAGGTCAGTACACACAGCTTACCTTGATTTGGCCAAAGCCTTTGACACAATCTCCCATGCAGACATCATTGAAAAGCTGACAAAACTTGGTGTAAATCTCTATGTCATCATGTGGGTGCTAAACTGGTTCACTGATAGGACCCACAAGGTCAAAATAGGTGCCACGACCTCTGATAGCAGACCTGTTACTACTGCTGTCCCCCAGAGATCTGTCCTGGGACCCCTATTTTTTGCTATCAACTTTTCAGATGTCCAGGAAAAGACAAAAGGCCTGTGGCTGACCAAGTTTGTGGACAACTGTAAGCTGGGTACTGTCATTGAATCCCCAAATGATGTTAACATAATTGAAGAGCATCTCACAACAACAAATGACTGGGGCCCAAATAATGGCCTTAAGTTAAATGTAAAGAAAATGTATTATCATACCATTCATCAAAAACAGAGCTCCTACTGATTACCACATTAGTGGCAAACCTCTAAGCACACAACATGTGCTGGGAAACCTGGGTACACAAGTTGACAACAATCTCACGCTTGGTCATCATGTAGTGGCTGTGGTCAGAAAAGGCAGTCAGAAGAGCATCTCACAGCAACAAATGACTGGGGCCCAAGTCATGGACTTAAGTTAAATGCAAAGAAAATTTATTATCATACCATTCATCAAAAACAGAGCTCCTACTGATTACCACATTAGTGGCAAACCTCTAAGCACACAACATGTGCTGGGAGACCTGGGTACACAAGTTGACAACAATCTCACGCTTGGTCATCATGTAGTGGCTGTGGTCAGAAAAGGCAGTCAGAAGAGCATCTCACAGCAACAAATGACTGGGGCCCAAGTCATGGACTTAAGTTAAATGCAAAGAAAATTTATTATCATACCATTCATCAAAAACAGAGCTCCTACTGATTACCACATTAGTGGCAAACCTCTAAGCACACGACATGTGCTGAGAGACCTGGGTACACAAGTTGACAACAATCTCACGCTTGGTCATCATGTAGTGGCAGTGGTCAGAAAAGGCTTTTACTTGGTTTGTCTCATAAGTAAAGGGATTGCATCCAGAAAAAAGGAGGTTATTACCTCTCTACTCCTTCCTCATTAGGCCAATGATTAAGTACAACACCCTGTTTAGTATGTACCTCTCCAAACACCTGTACCAACTGGAAAAGCCACAGAAATACCTCACAAAGAGAATCCATGGCCTCCAACACCTGTCCTATGTGTACTGGCTCAAGTCAACATCACTCTCCTCTGTATCATACAGATTGCTCAGAGGTGGCCTGTGTCTCACCTACAAGGCAATCTCAAACCCTGGTCTAGTAGAGATGCTCCATAACCATAAGTCTAACTCCTTGTGTAGTACCCCATCAAAAGTCTTAAATCTAATATGTGATATTAACAAACCCTTCTGGAGAGACAGGTTTGTCTCCCAGAGGGTGACCCATCTCTGGAATACACCCCCCATACATGTCAAACAAAGTATGTTGCTGCCCTCTTCAAGCGCAACCTTGATGAGTGGATGGGCAACCAAACATTTTTCCCAGAGGTGCCACCTGTCTTCCTCATTGACAGGGCTGACAGTTGCTGATTGTTGTTTCTTTTCTCGGGATATACTCTGGCCTAGGCTTGAAAGGGCCTCAGAGCCAGTAGCCTAGTAATCTCCTATGATCCCACGAACAGGTACATTCAGAGGTGTGAAGTGATGTTATGACTTCTATCCCATTCACACCAGAAATACAAATATATAACAGCAGCAACTGTGGACAAAGCCTGTAAGTGCACTACAGAAGGACATAGATACACATATAAGGGGAAGGGGAACCAGTGGCCAAACAAATGGAGGATGTGCACACCAGAACAAATTGTGCAGCAACATAGGTTCCCTGCAGTGTATGCAGTCAGTAAACATCTCCCACATCTATACAACATACACCCACATATGTGGAGGTCCTCAACAAATACAAACCCAAATAAAGGACACCTCAAATCCAAAAAAAAATGAGAACTCCACAAACCTCCACACCACATACCAGTAGTTCATACACTACTGTCAGGCAAGCACTAAGGCCCAACCATAAACCCAACATATTACTCATAGGAGACTTCATTGTGAGACACACAGATGTGCCTCTCACCAGGCTGCATAATGAGACAGTAATGGTTACTTGTTTGTCAGGTGCCATCATCCGCCATATCACACATGCACTGATGTCTCTCCACAACAGGTACTGTTATGAGTCTGTCCCAATCCATGTTGGTGTAAACGACTTCATACATACCTCCGACTGCAGGAAGGCAGACATGATAAAGCATACTGAATATGTGTCCCATGCAGGTATGTCCCTAGGCTTAAACAGCACTGTACTGTCACCCAGAATGATGCCTCAATACAAACAGAAAATGATTGACATTAACAAGTGGCTGACTTTCTGGTGTCATCCCAGGGGGATCCAATGCCTGACAGCCTGGGAAGATATGATCAACAGACCATGCTGTTTTGCTAGAGATGGCCTGCATCTGTCTCACTTGGGCTTCAGGCTTCTGGCAAAGGCCCTTGCCTCCCCATAGTGGCTGTTTTATGGAAACATTCGGCGTTGGGAATATGCTTTTTCTACATTAACAGGTTTGGCTTTGCATCTTAGAAGCTTATGGTTGGCTCTACAAATCTGTTTTTACATATATTTCATGGTTGGTGCAACTCACTATCTTTGTGTTTCCAAACACGCTTTCTGAATACTACGCATTTTGTAATTGGCGTTCCTGATACGAACGGCTCAAAACTGATGACCATTTGTACTTATTAGTGGGGCTATGTCCGATTATTTTTGATAACACGATCTGTTGGACTGCCTGGATATATGTATTACACCATTTGACTTTTAAGTACTTTTACGCTTTTGGACCGGTTATTACATACTACTGGATTTGGGCCTGATATTCTTACAGGAAACCTGTTCGCGCTTTATTCAGCATTGGGAATATGCTTTTTCTACATTAACAGGTTTGGCTCTGCATCTCAGAAGCTCATGGTCGGCTCTACAAATCTGTTTTTACATATACGTCAGGGTTGGTGAAATTCATTATTTTTGTGTTTCCAAATACGTTTTTTGAACACTACGCATTTTGCAATTGGCGTTCCTGATACGAACGGCTCAAATTTGATGACCATTTCTACTTATTAGTGGGGCTATGTTCGATTATTTTTTGGAAACACAATCTACTGGTCTGCCTGGATATATGTATTATACTATTTGACTTCCAAGTACTTTTACGACTGTGGGTTTACACATGGTCTGTTTATGACATTTTGCTACCTTCTTTTGGGCCGGATCGTGGATACTTTGAATATGACATCAGACTAAGTATGCGAATGTTATCAGTCGAGGTTTCATGCTTGGCAACAGTTATTTGTTTATTGTGGAATATGGTACACATCTTTTTTCTGTGAACAACGGACTTTATGTTTATGACTTTGGGATTTATACATACCACGGACTTCATCTGATGTGCCTGATGTTTACATAAGCTTTGTTCGTTTTACTATTTGTGGATGTGGACTACCACGGTTTGGATTTCTCAGGCTTAGACTGGGTTAGGGCAAATATATATTTTTTGTTTGCTTATGCTTGAGGTTATATGGGCCTACAATGCAAGAAATATTTTGTATGAACCATTGAATGCATTTCTGGCTCTTACTAGACTATCATCAGCCGGATCCTATATGGGATAACTACATGGCATGTGTCCTTTCTATCATTAGTGTATTAAGATTAAGATCTGGGTTATGTAGTGCATATATGGCTTTGTGATTGTATGGGACAACATTATGTTCATATGTTTTACAACATTGAAGATATTCTTTTTCAACTTGCTAGAGATTATGATCTTTGTATTCATGTTTTGTACATAACTCTGATTTTTTGCTACTGTATCATTGTTTTGTTTTAAAAATATAGAGTCTTTATATCTTGGTTTATTAGATATTGGTTCACTGACCAATTTAACAATTTGGTTATTCAAACATTCAAACTAATTGGTCATTTATATTTTTGCAACATAATAGTTTTTATTACTATTGTAGTATATATGGATATTTAGTAATAATCATTATTATATCTATATATACATAGGCTCATTGTTATTTTCGTTTCAGCAAGTGTTCATTTGATTCCAAGTCAAATCTTGGTGTATACATTTATTATAGTATATCATACTTTCCTTTACTTCAGTGGGTCTGATCAGTCCCCCATTATTTTCTCTTGTTTCATTTATTCATATGTGATAGGTCATATACTAACAAGAGCTTTACCCTTGTGCTATGTTTAAGTATGACAACAGATTTTCAGAACATCTTATTATTGTTGTAACATATATTGTACATATTGTCCAATTTCCCATATGCATACATACATCTTCTAGTCTTACATCAACAATTTTTTGATCCTGTTGACTTTCATGGTCTATAATTGTAACCTATATGGTACTACCTTATTAGATTTGATCATTATTTATAATTTTTTGGGCTGGTTCAGTGTCACTTGTAAGCAGGTGTCTTATTATCCAGTTTGTTGACCAGTCTATGTTATTTGGAATTATATTTATATTTCATAAACCAACCAGGACCTTTTTTTCTTGTGTTCCACAACTTTATATTAAATAATTGGACGCAGTTATGTCTTTTTGACATTGTTTACTGTTATGGTCCATTTATACTTTTGAGCTAACTGATGTGGTTGTTTTTTGCCATTATTGTCGGTATATCAGCTTTATTTGTTCCATTGTCTCTTTCTTTTGCGTCATTTGACCAATATCCTTTTGAACTATGGACTTTTCCAGCTTTATTCGAGGGCTGGTTGCTGACAGAGAGGACCTTGAAGTCTTTGGACTAGGGTCTTCTACAGGGAACACTGTTGGGTCTGATTTGGTTGGTTCGGAATCCATTTGTGGATCACTTTTTGAAAACTTAAATAAGCATCTTAGATCACTTAGATCCAATATTTGGCATAGTAAGCTATTCAAGGCTTACCAGACTGCAGGAATTACCCCAAGGGGATTGCGTGTTCGCACCATCCCCCATGTTACCAATGCAGATGAGGAACTTAATTCACAATGGAACAAAATACAACAAGAAGCAACCATGGCTTTTGTTGTTGAGTTATTTAAGTTCCACAACAGAGCCATTGATAAAGAATTAGACGAAATTAATATTCTGGTCAACAAACTGGAAATTTATGAGAAGGAATCATTTTTTAAGACACTATTAAACAAGGTGGCCTCTGACTTACGCGAGTTAGACACTGAACTTAAATCCAGAAAAACAAAAACGTTCACTAGGGACCAGGAAGATTACAACAGGGGTAATCCATTTATCTCTAGCTCTAAACATGTTAGGTTTTTGCCTATTCCTTTTAAATCTACCAATAAAAGAAAACGGCCTAGATCAATATTAAAAAGGCAGGAGACTGAGACTACATCCTCTTTTGAGGACACTTCATCATGCACAGAAAATGAAGTCACAACAGTCTCAGAGTCACCTACCCCAAAAAGAACACCAAGGTCCACCCCTTTAGGCCTAAAACCAGGCGGGGAGGACGGAAACACCGTAGAAATAGAGAACATTCAGGGCCTTCTGAACATTGCTTTGGCGAAATGACAAATTTATGTCATAATGTTTTAAACTTATCAGGTTTTGAACTGTCCCCCACTCAGTTGAGAGTTTTGAATAAAGGACTCACTTTTATTCCAGGCTTTACTGTGTCAGAGGAATCTTTTGCACAGGATGTTGTGAATTTTTGTTGTTTGCTAAATTTGAAGCTGTTTTTTGGTGACAATGATGCTACTTACAATCATGATAGATTTATATATCATAGATCTAACTTTTCTCCACCTATGCATCAAATGGTATTGCAGTTTCAGAATAGTGTGCTTAAGGACTTGCATTTTTTGGGTTCTGATATTTCATTAAAACATAATAACTTATCATTTGATGAAAAACAAGCTATCCTTGAACTTCAAAACAATAGGGAAATTGTTATCATTACAGCTGATAAAGGTGGTGCTGTGGTTGTATTAGATTGGGCCGATTATGATAAGGAGGCCTTGCGACAACTCAATGACCAAAGATATTATTCACATATGGTCATTGATCCAACCAGGATGTTTAGTAAACAAATTGAGACATATTTACGGCAAGCAAGGGATGATGCCATTATTACTAATGATACCATGAATCAACTTTTGGTTCATGATCCCATCAATCAATATATATATTTCTTGCCGAAAATTCACAAAGATTTGTCTCATCCACCTGGTAGACACATTGTATCGGGTAGGGGATATATTACAGAACCCCTTTCTTTATTTTTGACCAAGCTCCTCAAGCCCTTGCTATCTAATATTCAATCACGTTTACAGGATACAACAAACTTCTTACAGATTATCTCTGACACTCAGCTTGAGCCAGATTGGTTTCTATGTTCCTTGGACGTAAGTGCTTTATATACCAATATTCCACACCAGGATGGGCTGCATGTCCTGGCTTATTGGCTTGAAGTCTCAAACTTATATAGTTCTGACTTCAATAATTTTTTGGTAGACTTAGCACAATATGTCCTTACTAGCAATGTTTTTTATTATAAAGAACAATGCTTCTGGCAAACCAAAGGGACAGCTATGGGGGCATCTTTTGCCCCCATATATGCTGATCTCTTTATGGCATTTGTTGAGAAAAATATAATTTATGATGAACACAGGAACATATTCTTGACAGAAATTGACATATGGAGACGGTATCTTGATGATGTTTGGCTAGTTTGGAGGGGGGATGAAAGTTCTCTATTGGAATTTGTAACATACATAAATGACAATGTTTGGGGCTTACATTTCACTATTAACTATGACAAAGAAACTATCACATTTTTGGACGTTGTAATTCAGAGAGCACCTGATCATACCTTATCCACTGAGATTTATAGGAAGTTTCCAGAATACAACACTATTCTGCATGCTTCCAGCTATCATCCACCCCATATAGCACGGAACATTCCGAAGTCACAATTTATGCGTGCTAAACGCATTTGTTCAGAAGAAAGCACTTACTTGAAGCACAAATCTGATATAACTAATAGATTTAAATCTCGGGGTTATAAAAGTGGCAATATTATCATGGCTAGCAATAAGGTTAGTTCTTTGCCCAGAAGTGACTTATTGACATATAAGACACATGCCAATTCATCCGGCCAACCTCTTAGATTCACAACCACATTTGCTCACAATTCCAACCGTCTGATTGAAAGTGTAAGGAGACATTGGAACATCTTACTATGCGACATGGAGATTAACAGCATTATCCCTGAAAATTGTCTTTTTTCCCATAGGAAAGGGAGGAATCTCAATTCCTTCTTCAATCATTATAAACACAGTGATAACAAATTACATGATTTGACACAAATGACACTTACAGGAGAACCGGTACATGGTTGCTTTCCATGTGGACATTGTAACAACTGCAAGCATATTTATAAGTCTAAAGAATTCTCTAGTCGTAATTGTTCACAAGTCTTTGACCTAAGGTTTTTTTCTAACTGTTCTAGTGACTGGATTATCTATTTAGCTTCTTGCAATTGTGGTGCTTTTTATGTTGGACAAACTTCCAGACCTCTTAGAATTCGTATTTCTGAGCACTTAAGTAATATCAAACAAAAAAAGACACACAATGCTCTTTATAAACACACATTAGTACATGCCACTAGCAAGTTTAACTTTATTGTCATTGACATGATTCTAGGGAACAGGGCTCACAAATCTGAATGGCATTCTATATTAAATGTGAAAGAAAAGAAATGGATCATTAGACTGGGTGGGTTGTTCCCACCTGGACTTAATGAACACCTATAATTTTCAGCCAATAGGATTTTGGCTATCTGTATATATGCAGCTATTGTAATTTATATATTTTTTGTATACTGAAGAAGGCTGTGCTTTGCCAGCCGAAACCGGTCTGTTTTTGTTACAATATGTTGTGATTTTGTTGAATACAATTTTATTCAGTCACCGTTTGCTGGCTCTGATTTTTTGTTCCTGTTTTATGGAAAGTCATGAGGTCGATACTACTGATATGAAACTCTCAACAAAATGCAAATTAAAGGTCATGCTGCTAAACGCTAGGAGTCTAAACATGAAAATGCACTCATTGCAAGCATTCTTAACCATGGAAGATGCTGACATTTGTGCACTCACAGAAACCTGGGCCGCAGCTGCTGAGAGCAACCCATCCTTACCTGGTCAGTCATCCTATCACACAGCCAGACACCAAATTGTAGGAAGCAAAGCCAAAGGAGGTGGTGTATAAATATATGTTAAACAGACACACACCTCCAGGCTGGTCTGACGCACACAAAACACTCCAAGTGCAGTTAATCATTGGCAAGACCCCTATTCAAAACAGGCCAACATATTTGAAATAGGATGCCCATCCCACCTATCTGGCCCTCTACACATCTATCAAGATTCAACCCTTTACCCTGATCCTGGCTGACTTTAATTACCCAGCCATAGATTGGAAAAACCAACCATGCCAGAACAGAAATGCACAGAGATTCCCCCATCTTATCAATACTTAATCCTTAGGAGAGCTACTTGATACCCCCACAAGATGTGATACATATGTTAGAGTTGGCAGTAACCAACATGATTAACCACTACAGCACCTCTACGGTATCATCCTCCCTGGCAAGTTCTGAAAAAAAAGCGGTCATGTTCGATATCACCATCTCTCCTGACCCCCCTCTAGCCATGATAAAATGAAAATGTCTCCCATGCTTATCACAACCACCTAAGGGATGCTGGAGGAAGAGGCACCAGTGTCCAAATGTACACCAAAGTATTATACCAGCATATGTATATATATATATATATATATATATATATATATATATATATATATATATATATATATATGCATGGAATCTGGAATACCTGACAGGACAACATCATCCTCTGCAAGGGAGAGTAACCTGTCTGGAAACATCTGCAATAAAGGAACTATATAACAAAAGGATAGCATTGCTGTCCAGGACCAAGAAGGAGCAGGTGCACAATTGGAAGCAATCTCTCCTAAGCCTGATCAAACAAATAAGAGCACCAGTGAAATCCTCTAAAGGCAAATCTGAGTCAAAATTGCCCACATCTAAGACAAACAATCATAAGGCCTTCTTCACATATGTCTGCAGCCTTAAAGGAAGCTCACAGATCTTTTCAGAACAGGTGGTCAAGAACACCACATACACAAATGCTGTAGATATAGCCAATCTACTGGCAGACAGATTCAGTGGAAATGTCTCCCCTCTGTCCCCCCATCAGTAAAGCAGGACATCCCCAGTACTTGCCCACCCACACCTTATCACTAGGGAACGGGGCATTGATGCCCTCTCAAAGGCAAAAAGACAGCCTCCATGGGACCTGAATACATAACGGGCTGCATCCAACATGAGCTCAGGCATGAACTGTCCACACCATTAGGCACCCTAGTCAACCAAAGCCTGAGTATTGGCTTTGTCCCAGCCAAGTGGAGGACACCCACTGTCATCCCTTTACACAAAGGTGGAGTGTTTACCAATCCAGGAAATTAAAGATCCATCAGCCTAATTATCCTGATCTGCAAGGCCATGCAATGGATTATCATGGACCTCATTAACAGGGACATTGGCAGACTCCAAATACTCAGCCCCACACAGTCTGCCTTTGTCAAGAGGAGGAATGTCTGTTAAATCTGGTTGACTTTCCTCAGACAGCCACCAAAGGTATGGGGAAAGACGGTGCACACCACCCACCTTGACTTGGCCAAAGCTTTACACACTATTCCCCACTTGGCCATAGTAGATAAACTCTGTCAACTAGGCATCAATCCATATGTTACTAGATGGGTAGCAAACTGGATCATTGATAGAACTCACCTAATCATAATAGGGGTAGCCAACTCAAGCAGTACACCCGTAACAAGTGGCATACCCCAGGGATCAGTCTTGGGGCCTCTGTTATATGGGATATACTTCCCTGAGGTGCAGGCCAAAAACACTGGCCTAGGGCTGACCATGTTTGCACATGACTGCAAGCTGGGAACAGTCATCCGTTCCCAAAGTGGTGTGGATGTCCTCCAAGAGGGTCTCACAAAAACAAATGACTGTTGCCAGAAACATGGCTTCAAGCTAAATACCAGAAAATGCATCATCATCATCCCCTTCAGGGAGACTGACATCCCCACATATTATCATATTAACAACAATGTCCTACATACACAATCAGTATGAGGCATTTGGCCACCCAGGTTGATAGCAACCTGACTTCTGAGCAACATGTTGCTTCCATTATATGGAAAGCTTTCTAGATGGGCCAAATCAAAAGTAAGGGTATCTCATCCAGGGACAAAGAGGTCATAAGATCCATGTATTCAACCCTTATAAGGCCAATTATTATGTACAACTTCCCTTTCAGCATGTACCTCACAAAGCACATGCAGCAGCTGGAGAGACCACAGAGGTTCCTCACCTGGAGAATCCAGGCCCTCAAACACCTACCCTACACAGACAGGCTAAAAGGACTGTCCCTCTACTCAGTGCCATGCAGACTCCTCAGAGGTGACCTCTGTCTGCCATACAAAGCAATCCAGACCCTGCCTTGATGGGACTGCTGGACATCTGGAAGTCAAGCCCCACTCGAGCAACCTGTAGACACAGCATCAATCTGGTCTGTGATATAAATAGGACTTGGTGTGACAGATGTGTGTCCCACAGACTCCCCCATCTGTAGAATACACTCCCTGTCCACATCAAACTGAGTACCTCAATATCCCTTGTGAAGTGCACTCTGGATAACTGCATGGGAAACAGAAAATACAGTCTTGCGATTCCACTTGTGTCCCTGCTGGACAGGGTCTCTGGGTGCTGACATGTCTTAACATGGGCTACACTCTCATCTGGTAGGGTTATAAGGGCTTCAGGGCCAATAGCATAGTAGCTTCTTATGAACCTATGAACCTGTAAACAAATATCTGTCAGTAGTTCACTATCTTACCCTATACTGCTCTGCCACTGACATACCAGGAAATCACAGTACTATGTAGGATATACCACACAAATTATGGAAATCTCTGCTCAGTACAATGCACTCTGTACCCACACCAAGATATGACTGTTCAGTTAAGAAGGATACCACACAACCAGGAGATCCCCAGCCAGTATACCACTGAGGTGCTTGATGTTTTACACAGCTTCATCAGTTAATTGGTTGTAGCCACACCTCTCAACTGGCCAGATTTGGCAAGAATGTCTATAGTTTGGATCATATTTTTGGTCTATTCCTCATAAATCTTGTAATTCCCTGGTAAATCACTGTGATGATCTGAGGATTTCTGTCAGTAAATAATGACATATGCATTTCAGTGTCAAACATCATATGTCAGAAATGTCTGCTAAAACAAACCCTGTTACTCTAGCAACTTTCTAAGTTTATAAGAGCAATATTTAAAATATCTCCCTATGTTTGGACCATTGACCCCCATTTTGGCAGGCTATCCCAACATTTCTTGCACTAACAGGTTGAGAGGTATGGCTAGCACCAAACATTGAGCACAGCCTTCACATATTGCTGTGACATGCATGGAAAGTGGATACCAGAACAGGTTGTGCATTTCAATGCACTTTCCAAAGGATATGTGTCATTACATGACAATATCCATCATCAATCTGCAATGTTAGTCTGTCATGATTTTCCTACAGTTTGCCAGAAAAGCACAGTTTTATGACAGATGGAAAGAAAGTATGTGTCAAACATCAGGACAATCTGTAGACATATGCAGAGGTCACAGGTATGGCCACCATCTGTACCACCCTGCAGGTTGCAGTCCATGTTTGGCAAGGTGTGACTTGTGACAACAACTGAAACAGTAAAGAGGTCCCAAGAGTGTAGGACAATAAAAATGTCATATAGTTCTGTACTGATTGCATAGAGCAGTTATTGCACGTTAGAAGCTCCTTAATGTTATGACAAATAGTGTAAGCTAAGGTCATTTTACACAACAAAAGTGTCATAGTAGCAAACCAGTGGAAGTCCTGTGTGTTGCACTTGCCGTGGACATGGTATGTCCTGCCAACTGTCATGTTACAAGTCGTGTCCCACACTCCACATTTGATAATGTTGCAAACACATTCTGTGTTGCTTAAGTGTGTGCAATATGTAGACATGTGAAGGGCCTGTAACTACCTGGTGCTCCAATAACCCACATGTATATAGGCATGAATTCTAATTGGCACCACCCATATATGTAAGTACAGCCTAAGGCTGCATGAACTGTAAATATTTTGCAGTCTGTCATTGAGCCACAAACTGCTATTAACACACTGCAATGGGCCGTACAGTGGGCATGGAATGCTGTCAAGGTCCTAGCCTCAAGATGAATGCAGACAACAGTGTCAGCATTCCATACGGCAAGGACATGTCCCCAATATTTTCCACATCAGCACCAACCCCATAAACACATAGGCTGCGATAGCAGGCCTGGATACCCAGGATGGCAACATAGTTGCATTCAGGAAACAAATATTGGCAGTCATCAGGAATTGCTTGTATGTGGTTCATCACATAGATGAAGGGACCACATCCAGTCAAAAGGTGGACAGTACCTCTGAATAGTCCTCGGTCAGTGCAACAATACATTAGCAGCATGGCCAGTCTGTTATGCACCTATGTAGACATCTGCACAATCAGTATAGGCTATGTTAACACCCACAAAGGTCAACCATGTCCCTCAACACCTGTTCCATGCAGACAGCCTGTAATCAGTATTGGCCCACTGGTTACCAGTCAGGTTGTCCACAGGTGTCTGTGGCATGTCAAAATGACAATGTTGTGCTCAGCCCTTCAACAGCTGCCCCATGTACAAGAGTATGACTCTATGTGCATTACCAGCAAGAGAGGCATGACTCTCATATGAGATAGCAGGCACACATGCTGGGGAGTCAGGTTTGGCTTACAGAGGCTGGTCTGTGTCAGCAATACACTCCCCAAACATGTCAAACACAGTACCATGCATACCCTCATCAACTTCATCAAGGTTGAGGGAAAGAAAAACATCTGTCCCTGAGGTTCAACCAGTGTCCAGCAATGGTAGGGGCACAGGTATCATCACATGCATAGGGTGTGCTGTGGGGTTGCCAGAGGCCTAGGCTGGGCCATACAGTTGACATCATGCATGTATGTGTCTAGAGGGGTGGTGTTCATCTGGGCCATGGAGAGGACCTGTGTGTGTCTGGTGGTGACCTGTCTGTGATAGTGATGTGTGAGTGTATGTATGCACAGTCAAGCCATGTGGTTGCCCTACATGGGGGTATGTTGGACAGCTGTGGACTGTACATGGCAGGATGTACAATTCACAATCTCCAGCCACAGACACGAGAACTTGTTCTGCCAGGAGTGTCTCTGGCATCACCAGGCACAAGGCCAGATGTGTTACTACTCCCTGATGGTGACTGCTGTCTGCTGGATCCATGTCCATGATGGGACCAGCCAGGACCACGTGCCCATGGCCTGCTATGTTGTGGTGTGGACAGCATCCTCCCTTCGTAGTGCTGTTGGTACTGCCACTACGGGGGTATGAATGTGCATGGCCACTTGGGCTCTCAGCTGATGTTGTTGCTGACCTACGTCCACGTGTCTGACGCCCTACTCCCATCACATGCTCAAGCACAGACATTGCACGGTTGAGCACTGACAATGTCTCAGCCCACCATCTATCCACGACATCAACAAAATGAAAGACGGCATCACCAGTGCTGTGGAGGTCATCACACATGGCAGGAAATGTTGCATTCATGACCTTGAGCACCTGTCTGATGTAGCATTCAGAACATGCCTGTGCCTTCATGATGGACCAAAACATGCATCGAGTGACACCTGCTGTGACTCCTCTGACAGGGGCTGGATGGGCAGCAGTCCTCCTTCGAGCACCCCTGTCAATGTGCTGTGTGGGACCTCACTAGCTTTCTGGCTATGGCTAGTGTCTACACTCACATTTGCCATAGTCACCACACTAGTCTGCCCGATGCCACCACCCTCCAACTGTCCATTATCTGTGGCTGCTTGGGACTGGATATGTCTGGGTATGCTGACCATGTGTGGGAACATTGTGGGTGAAAGTGGGATATCAACCAATGGCACAGATTCAGTCCGCAACAACCCCACCTGTGCCTCACTATGACCACCATCAACATCAGAGCCCGATAAAACACTGACATCAGGTTGGGATGGTGAGAGACCCCAACCCCCATGTTCATCTGTGAGGGGAAACAACATATGTAAATTACTACCCGCACTATAATGTTTGCTGTTACACACACACACACACACACACACACACACACACACACACACACACACACACACACACACACACATATACAGGTGAGGTGGCACAAAGCCATTATACAGACCACACTTTCTGAATGATGAGATGCACGACAGACAATCAGACCACAACAGACACACTCTGGATAGCCCCTCAATAACATGCCGTGCAGCTATGTCCAGTTAATGTTGCTACTACTATACACCTCTGAGATATTTGAGGAGTGGTGGTATGTGATGGACCTGCACATGTGTACACAATACTAGTGTACACCTGTATAGCACAGTGGCAACAGCTATACAAACATATGTGCCAATATGTTACAGCTCCTGCAAATAAGCTCCTGTGATGAACAATGTTATGCACCGCAGTTAACCCCACCACAAGTGAACATGCACATATTGCAGTATGGCTAAGTGTAACAGTTGTGTGCATGGAAAACTGCCTGCCCTTAACATGCCTAGGGTATTGGTGAGTCTCAACAAAACAGTTCCACACTCATCGGCATCAGGTAGCTGTTTTGCACCCACATCAAAGGTACCTATGTAGTTGTGGGGGAGAGGTATTGTCAGGACACACACATCTGGCATTGATACAGGATAATTTGTGCATTTCTGAACATGTACACTACAAGCTTTGATACTATCCAATTTCAGAATAGCTGTGCACTTGTGTGCATTACAAAACCCACCCACAAATGCAGTTTGACCTGACATATATATCCAGATATGCAAAGGCTGCCACTAGGAATGCTACAGTGCTGAAGAGATGTCCACTGGGGCCTTACCTGGATATTCCGGTTCCCTATTAGAACCGCAAAGGTCGACTACACAAATACAAAAACGTCGACATGTATTCAGCGAAGTGTGAAAACACCGATCATCCTGAAGTGTGAAATTCGAAATGTCGAATCGTCATAGTTGGCCCTTCTGCGGTATAGCTCCTTAAGGTAAGTCTGCGATAGTTACGGACCTTAGGGTTAGGGTGCAGGTTAAGATAAGTGCATACATGGTAGTATATGCAAGCTTTACTTTATGGTTAGAATTAGGGTTTTGTTTAGTGTATGTATGTTGTTTATTTATTTTGTTTGGGTAGGTAGTATGTAGCGGGCGGAGGGGTTGGCCAACTATGATGATTCAAGATTTTGAATTTCGCGATTTAGGACGTTCAGTGTTTTTGCAGTTAGCGCAATATGTGTCACTGTTTCCATATTTGCTGAAAAGGAGTTTTGTGCTTATAATATAGACCTGATATTCCTTATCTGTTGACTCTATGCCACCCACCTCCATGACATATGTGGTGATTGTTTTCTGGGATGCGGTGACTGCACCCAGGTTGGCGAGGAAATCCTCCATGGCTGTCAGTGGTGCTTGCATAGCAGGCCCTCCACCCATGCCAGCACAGTCCCCGGCCACAGCTGCAGCCCTTTGAAGTGCATTGTGGAAGAGGTCGGTGGCAGGGTGTTGGACCTGTTCATAGGTTCAGTCGCATTGTCCTAGATTGTTCACAGTTGCTACCACTTCCGCCCACAGGGCAGTATGTTCCTGCAGGTTTTGCCGGCTCCTCCCCAACAGTACCATTTGATGGAATTGGAGTGCGTCAATGATAGCCGCAGTCTCGACTTCTGAGAATGCCGGTTGCCTTCTGAGGTACAGCCCACCTGAAAGAAATGAATGGGAAAACACATTACAGGACCGCATACACTGGCCACCATTATGTACAGATCCTGCACATCCACTTTTGCTAGCACTATCTACCACTAACATGCACATCATACCCCTGCTATCTATCAGCACAATATGTGTGTGGGTATTGTCACCATACTGGCATTACAGCATGCATTGCCCTCCTGATCCTGATGCTTCATGTTCCCTCCAATGAGGACCATTAATTTGCATAATCCTCCATTCATCATTCACACTGGGACTGCTGCACAAGTGCAAGTCATGCTCCACTCTGTTAACTAACACACACACACACACACACACACACACACACACACACACACACACACACACACACACACACACACACACACCCTCCACCTGGTGAGTGACCTGGACTGGCCTTGTTGGAAGCTTGGATGTGTGTCCCACACAATCACCCTGCAGTGCAATGGGGACTCTGTCCACATCAGGCAGGGCAGCTGCCTCCACCTTTCCTGGCATAACCTGGTCAACTGGATGGTTAGCAGCACATACACCCTTGTGATATCACCTGGGTCCATTCTGGATGGAGACATCAGCTGCTGCCTTGCATACACATGGGTTAACATGTAGCCTAGGGATATGGCTGCTCAGGGCCCATAGCCTAGTAACCTCATATGGTAGCAGGAATACCATAAATGGCCTGACTGCTGTGACAGACTGTGTTCTTCTGTGTCCACACACATCACTGCCATCGAATGCTGGGTGTCACCTATGGACAGCGTTACAGTACCATGTCATCTAGCCTACATCCCACATATGGGTGAGTGCTCCTACAGGTGCATGTGGACATTCCTGGAACATCTGAGCTACAGAATAACTGAGAGCAGTGCATATGTGTTGTAGAGTGACCTCCTAATATGTGTCTGACATCTACATTACCCAGATGTTTGCAGAATGTGTATATGGGACTAATAGATGTAGACCCCCCCCCCTGCCAAACTAATGTGTATTTCCGAACACCAGTTGGACATTACGTGATGGTTGTACACTTACTTTGGGGAATGTGTCTGCGACATGCCAGACCCCTGGGGACACAGTCATGGTACCTGAATATCTGGTACTGTATCCATTCCCTTACATTGTATGCTTAGTATGTACACACTGTTGCTGAGCCAGTGCTAGCATCCACTCACTACTATTACCTATAACCTGCTGTCCTGTCACAGGGGCCCACCAGGTAGCCATAGGTGTCAGGCAATCAGATACAGGTGCGGAGTACACACTCACCTAACCAGAATATGTCAGGAATGGTCAGGGAGACCTGGACAATCTGTGAAATAATCCTGTATGACATTGGCAGACTGAGAGGGGCTCAATGATTTTGCATGGTGTGATATACCAGCTGTATCCACCAGTGCATACTGTCAATGTGATGCTCCTGCACTGGCCCAGTGATCAGGGAGCCTCAGTCCTCACCACTACCACCAGTAAGGGACGTACACAATGGGAGGATGATAAGTACATGCACAGTATAGCACAATTACCCTTCAGAGCACACAGTCAGTCTGGGGCTGGTTTCTTCCTCTCTTTCCAGATCCCCAAAAACACTCCCCAGTGGCATGGCTATACGATTAACATCTCAGCAGAGTGGTCAAGCCAAAACATCTGTCACCCTCTCTGTCCAACTAGTGTTTAAGGTCCCTGTACAAGTAGCTGACACACAATCACTTTGAGATTTGATTTATGAATCACACACACACATAAACACACACACACACACACACACACACACACACACACACACACACACACACACACACACACACACACACACACACACACACACAAGCCTGGGAAAGGCTGTCTCATGTTTACTAGCTATGGCCCCCTCTGCCCAGACATTTAGGAAGCTATGATGCCACAATCCAGCTCTTTACCAGCTACTATAAGGCCCTTACCAAAGGGTGATGAATCCTACTGTGTGATGTGTCTATTAGCAAAATGGTACATGTGACCAAGACCAAGGCTATTGTAGTGGGCTGTGCAGTGTCACCAAATACATATGCAAGTACTGTAAGAGCTTACTTAGTTGTATACAGGCCACACACAATGACAAGGTTTAACTATATTTAATAATAACTAATAAAGGAACAATACAATAATCAATGCAGTAACTACACACCTCAGACTCACAGGGAATAATTTAAGGCAACATTGCAGGACAGTCTGAAATAAATACAGCAAACATCTAAAGTAATAGGTTCATAGGTTCATGGGATGATACTAGGCTATTGGGCTGGAGGCACTTATAAGCCTAGTCAAGTTTTCGCCCTTCAAAGTCAGCACCTGTTTCCTCTGCCAAGCAGGGACACAGGTGGGATCCCAGGGGTGTATTTTCTGTTTCCTACATAGCCATCCAGGTTACTCTTAAAGAGGAGTCTATTCTACAGATGGTGGAGTCTTTGAGACACAAATCTATCCTGCCAATGAATACTATTGATGTCACAGACCAGGTTAAGGCCTTGCATGTGGGTTGCACAAATGGGGTTTGTGATGCGGATATGCAGCAACTCCATCAAGGCTGGGTTGGAAATGGCTTTGTATGCTGGACACAGGTCACCCATGCTCAGTCTGTATGAGACTGAGAAGAAAGACAGGGCTTTTAGCCTATCTGTATAGGATATGACTTTGAGCGCCTGAATTTTCCTCGTCAGAAACCTCTGTGGTCTCTGCAATTGCTGCATGTGCTTGGCAAGATACATGCCAAAGGAGGCATTGTACTCAATAATGGGTCTGATAAGGGAGGAGTACAGGGATGTTATGACCTCCTTGTTCCTGGATGAGATACCCTTATTTATGAGGTGGGCCATGTAGAAAGCCTTCTAGACAATGGAGTTAACGCGGTAGTCAACTGTCAGGTTGATATCAACCTGGGTGTCCAAGTCCCTCACAACTGATTGCATGCTTAGTACGTTGTTATTACTGTCATAATTAGTGTAGATAAGATTTACCCCAAAGGGGATAATGATGCATTTCTGGGCATTCAGTTTGAGGCAATGCTTCTGGCACCAGTCATTTGTTTGGGTAAGGGCTCTTGGAGGATGTTCACATCACTAGGGAAATTTAAGACAGCACCCAGCTTGCAGTCATCTGCAAACTTGTTCATCCATAGTCCACTGATTTTGGCTTGTAACTCAGAAAAGTATATCCCAAACAGCGATGCCCCAAGACCGATCCTTGGGGTACACCGCTCATTATGGGTCTACTACTAAAGGTGGCTTCTCCTACTTAGACTGAGTGGGTTCTATCAGTGAACCAGTTAGCTACCCATCTGATAACATATGGGTTGATGCCTAGCAGGAAAGGTTTATGTATTATGGCCGAGTGGGGAATAGTGTCAAAGGATTTGGCTAGGTCAGGGTAGGCAGTGTGCACAGTCTTCCCCTTGTCCATGGCTTGGTGACTGCTTCAAAGAAGTTGACCACATTTAACAGGCCTGATCACCCTTTGACAATACCAAACTGTGTGGGGTCAAGCGTTTGGAGGTTGCCGATGCCCCTGTTTATAGGGTCCATGATAATGCATTCCATGGCCTTGCAGAGCAGGCTAGTTAGGCTGATGGGCCTATAATTGCCTGGGTCAGTGGACGCTTCACCTTTGTGTAGAGGGATGACAGTGGTTGTCCCTCATTCAGCTGGGATGAAGCTAGTGCTCAGGCTTTGGTTGAATAAGGTGTCTAATGGAGCTGAGAGCTTATGCCTGAGTTCATGTAGTATACAGCCAGGGATGTTATCAGGTCCCATTGAGACTGTATTTTTTGCCTTTGAGTGGAGGGGGTCAGGTGTTGGGGATGTCCTGGTTTACTAATGGGGGAAACAGGGAGGTGAGGTTTTCACTGAACCTGTCTGCCAGCAGTTTGGCTATATTTATGGCGTATGTGTATGTGGGGTTATTGACCACCATTTCAGAGCAGCTTTGGTTGTTGCCTCTGAGATTGCAGACATATGTGAAGAAGGCCTTGTGATTGTCCTTGGTGGATGTGACCAGTTTGGACTCAAAGTTAGTCTTAGAGTAATTAACTAGTGACCTTATTTGCTTGTTCAGACAAAGGAGAGATTGCTTCCAACTTGGCACCTGCTCCTTCTTGGCCCTGGACAGCAAAAATTTCCTTCTATTATAGAGTTTGTTTATCGCTGCTGTCCATCAGACAGGTTTACTCTTCCTTGAGGGAGATGATTTGGTTCTGTCAAGTGTTGCTGAGGCCATACAGCTATATAGGTACACATATAGTTTTTTGGTGCAGGCTTGGACATTACTGCTAGATTCCAACTGAAGGGATTATGGCTGTGGAGCTGCTTATACCTGCTCTGAGGAGAATGTATTCAGCTTTGGAAAAGTGTTTTGTTTGAACCTGAGAAGGGGAGGCAGGGGAGATGATGACTTCAAAAGTGATTGCTTTATGGTCAGATCTTACCAAGAAGGATGACACTGTAGGAGTGCTACAGTGGCTACTCATGTTGGTTAGGCCCAGGTACAGGATATTTCCACCTGCCATAGAGGTGTTGACCAGCTGATCCAGTGTATTGGCATTGACAAAGCTGAGGAATCTCTGTGCATTCCTGTTTGGGTAGAATAGGTTTTGCACTCTATGGTTGGGTAGTTAAAGTCACCAAGGATCTGGGTAGAGGGTTGAATCTTGATGGATTCAGGTAAGTCCAGATAGGTGGAGTGGGTGTTCTGAGTCATGGTTGGAGGTCTGTGGCTAGCTATGATTTGAATAGTTGTTTTGTCAACAGTTAACTGCACTTGGAGTGTCTTCTGTGGATGATACATTTTGACCAACCTGGAGGCATGTATATCTATGATAAATATTGAAACTCCACCTCCTTTGGCTTTGTACCCATCCACTTGGGGTCTGAAAGTATGGTAGGATGAGTAACCTGGCAAGGATAGGGTGCTCTCTACACCTTTGAATCAGGTTTCAGTGACTGCACAAATGTCAGCTTCCTGAAGGGTAATGAATGCTTGCAATGACTGTAGTTTCATGCTAAGACTCCTAGCATTTAGTAGCATGACCTTTAAATTTCATTTATAATAGCATTCGTGCTGGTAATTTTATGCTCATGATGCTGGCTAAAAAATGCACTATGGGGGATGCAAGAGCCTTTGCCAGAAGCCTAAAGTCCAGGGGAGACAGATGAAGGCCACATCTGGAAAAGCATTGTGGTCTGTCAACCATGTACTATCTTGTGACTGAGACAGCAAGGATTCTAGGTTTTTAATGTGATTCCATCTCTCACATATTGTGTTCCAAGGTGGTAGGAGTATAAGGTTGTCTATGTTCATAAGGCAGTTGCAACACTGTCTCAGGAGGGCCATATCAACCGGACTATCAAGAAAAAGCACAGGAAATTGTCCATCCATGGTTATCAGAATCTGTATGAGAGGTCAAGGATAGTTGAGTGGGTACTATCTGAGGATAGTTGTCCCTGAGCTCTTAGCTCAACTCCCTATGCCAGACCAGTGCCAACCAATTCACTTACTCCCAGTAAGTGTAAGCAGGTCCTGGCCAACACAAAATGTCATAGCAGGAAAAACAGGAATCACACATACAGATGTGAATGCAGCAAAACTTGTAACCAGACTATGCTAAAGATATTTAAACTCTGTTTAGGTCAATTTAACACAGGTGAACAGATACACACTTAAATATAACAGTAGCAAACAACAGCAAATGGATTTAAACAGATTAATGAAGTAACCGATACTAAAGCTGAAAAGTGAGCCCTGTTCCAGCAGTCTTCATTCACACAACTTTTAACTGCACACTCCTGCCACTAGGGTGCAGGGGAAGCCTCTCCAAAAAACATGTCCTGGATAAGTGCTCAAGTTATACAAACAAAGCTAGATTTAGCAGGTGAGGATCTAATCTATGCTATAGCAAACAAGGTGTAAAAATGTCAGAAAGAAACAGTTCAAATAAACAGTCACAATAAGCCTTTAACCAGCAATTTCTAGCTCAGAAGGTCATAATCTATCTTCTCCTCCCACAAAAGTGCAGACCAGAAAACTTCTTAATGTAAAATAACTGGCCTGAAGCCCAAGTGCTTAAACCAGATGTAAGACAATATTAGAATATCAGGTGCTAAGCCTTCAACCAGCAACTCTCAACTTAGAAGGATGTAAGCTACCTCTCCTGCCACAAGAGTGCAGACCACAAACCTTCTTAATGTAAAACTACTGGCCCAAAACACATGTGCTTAAACCAAAAGGGTTAGAATAACAGTTGCAACTAAATCAGGCTACTAACAAGCAGTAGTAAATGCAGCAGAATAAGTGCAATTGAGTCATTTTAAGAACATGCAGCAGAAGCAAATTAAAGTACTAAAGCAGGAAGAAATAAAATACAGTTTTTTTTTTAGGTTAAGTGGGAAGGGATGACACATGATAGTTTCAGGTTGAGAAACTAAGGGGGGTGGGATTCCCAAATGCTTCTTGTCTACTCAGCAGGATAAGCTGACGAGATGAGACTGGGAGGAGTGTCCAGAATGAGATTTATAGTAGGGATGGGCAATCAATAGCCAACAAATATAAGAACACAACAAGGGGGACTCTTAAAACTCTAAAAGAACAGACAACTGAAAACAAAACAAATCTAATACTGGAATAAGATACAAACTAGGAGTGATCAAAGCTTAACTAAAGAGCTTCAAATCAACATTAAATGCAGAGATGACTGATACTCAGAGCAATGCAGACCACACAGACACTTCAGTTAACTACAGATATTTCTAAATGAAAGAGCAATGCTGTCTCTCAGCTCCTCAGACTAATTAACTGATGCTATTCACATGTTGCAAAGGAATTCTTTGGTAACTGTTTTTAACTGCCCTAGCCAAGAACTCTTAAAACTCCAACAGAACAGAATACTTAAAACAAAACAAATATAATAGTAGAATAAGATACAAAATATAACTCCATCAAAGCTTAAATAATGCAGATCACACAAACATTAGACAGATAAACTATATCACCATCTATATGTAAGCAATTTTACATTTACCTACTTCCTTACTATTAGCATGTCAAATGCAGATGAGTGGATGTTGTCAGATACAAAGACACATACAACATGCAAAGGTCTTTCTGTGAGACAGGTATGAATGTAATAATCCACATTAATGCTGGACTAGCTCAGATTGCATCCGTGTTTGCCATTTGCTTTAATTTCACAGGTTAACATACTTCTCTTCATCAGACACACATAACTGTCTGATGTTTGTGTAGAACTGGAAGTCATAACACAGTTAAACACTTTTACATTTTCAACCTAGTAATTATTTATGTTTCAACACAATTCAAAAACCTGTAGCTGTAGATATTTATGTCTGCTTGCTGCAATGAAACTGAGATAACACATTCGTAAAAGAAGTTCAGCTTATTTACTTGACATTTTGCAACTTATGTCTGTCTGTTTGAGGCTTCCAGCTACTACTATTAATACATACATTTGCACAAGTAATACTTGATATATATTTCTGTTCTTTGGCAGTACGGCACACTGTGTTAACACTCTTGAAGCTCAGTCATACCTTTCAACCTATTACAGCAAGATATCTGGACAAAGGCAAAAGTAAAGGGGGGCAAAGGTGCAAAAACAGTCAAACTTTATAAATATTGCTCTTACACACTTAGACAGTTGATAGAATACCAGGTTTTGCATTCACAGGAATACTCTGAAGGACATGACATCTGACATTCAAATGTGTGCAGTTATTTTATGACTACAGTCTTTGATGATTTGCCAGTGATTTGCCAGACAAAACACAAATGTGTGAGAAAATGACTACACATATGAGGCAAACTTGGTCAGTCTGCAAAACTCTGGACAGTTGAGAGGTATGAGCTCAGTACATAACATGCAATTCAGCATGTACTTCTGCACAAGCTGTTTAACAGCCGCATAACATATATAGGTCTCATACATTTGTAAGACAATCATATGTATCATAGTAATATTCACAAAGGACATGAATATTTGCAACATCTCAGGTAGTTGGGCTGTCAGTGTTACAGTCAGTATTGTACAACAGACAATCCAGTAGTACTCATATGTGAGATGACCATTGCTGGGGTGACTCAGTGGCCAGACCTGTGATCTATGTCACTGTAGAGAGAGCCATCATGGATGGCAATAGTTGCTGGACAGCAGACTAACAGCAACATGTCAGTCTAGGAAGTCTTTTTGAGACCTACTGTTTAAATTCCTATTTCACATGACTGCACCCCCCCATCTGCATTCCATTACATGCTTAATTGTATAACATGCCTGTTATAGTGCTGTACTCCTCTGTCAGAAGAAATCCAAAAATATTGTTGTCATGGTTCGCAGTCTGTCTTCCTTAAAAAGTGTCAATTCTATTTAGCATAGGCAGCAGCTTGCCTTTTGTAGGTAATGCTCATGAACAGGTGATGGCCTGTGCACCAATCTGTGTCTCCCACTTGCTAATTTCATCCAGAACAGCTGTGTTGCCTTTCCATTAGTTAATGGCATGGCAACACAGTACTATAATTAAGGCAAACATGTGTGCCTTGCCCCTTTTCCTGGCCTGTGTGGAGTGCTTTATCGAGGTGTGAAGGCTACAGCATCACAAAGAGTAGATGGAAATACTGTCCACTGTTTGGATTGATGTGTTATATCCAATGTTTTGCATGCTATTTCTGTCTACCTATCAACCTCTTAGCACAGCAAATCTGGACAAAGCCCAACAAAATGGGGAAACAAAGGGCCAAACATAGGGACAGATTTTAAATACTGATCTTATTAACTTAGACATTTTCTAGAGTAACAGTGTTTGTTTTGACATACATTTTCTGAAGGATTTGAAGTCTGACACTGAAATGTATAGCATTATTTAATGACTTCATTCCTCATATCATCCCAGTGATTTGCCAGAAAACCACACAATTTTATGAGGAACAGGCCAAACTTATGAGGGAAAAATCTGAACATTCTGTGAAAATCTGTACAGTTGAGAGGTATGTATGTCTGGCCATTGTTAACAGACTTTCACATTTTGTAGCAGTGTACTGAGTAAATGTGTGTTGGGGTGAGTGTGGAGACAGGCAGTGTAAGTGTCATAGATAGTTTTGTGTCATACATAGTTTTCTATCTGACAGTACATGTTGCTACAGTTGATACTGGTCTATCAGCTGGGTATGTTTGTATGGGGAGACTGTGACACATGTCCCTTAAAACCTCAACATCCCCCCCTCAAACCTTTATGTCTGGCTGTTGTGTGGATGTCCTGCTGTAGGTGTTTGTGAGCAAGGTCAGGTCTGTAGCAGGTAGTTGGTCATAGTGCTGCATATGTAGCAGGCCATTGCTGCTGCATTCTGGCCAGGAGTTAGACTAGGGATTGTGAAGATATTGGGGGAGACAAGCTGTTACTGTCAGTGAGGGTGAGGTGTCAGCTGTTGTGTGCCAGCATGGCCTGGTTGAGGGTACCCACAACAGTCCAGGTGAGGCATGTGGCTGTGGTGCATATGTTACATAATAGTGCCATCCAGGGAGTGGTAGTCAACATTTACTACACATATTCATAATTGTGAGATGTGTCCCATCCTGCAGGCCTTTAAAGTGCTACTGTGGGTGGCACTGACTGCAGTAGGAGCAACCAGTTTCACAGGACTTTGCAGGGCTCAAATATTTGTATGTTGTATTGACATGCCTGTAGTTATCATGCCACAGACTTGTGTGTGTGCCAGGACTGTGGATGTCTAGATGTGACAGATGCTAGAAATGTTATAGATAGGGCTAGTGAGCCATTAATCTGGCACATGTATTTGTAAGACATATATGCATGCATACGCTGTGTAACACAGGATTTGCATGGACATGTGTGTTCCGATGGGTATGATGTTGGCACAGAGCTGTCTGCCATGGTTTTGTAACCCCAATCTGCACTGCTAGGTCAGTATGTGGGCAGACAGGGTAAGTTTTATGACAACCCTGCCATAAATAGGGGGCACAACTGTGGATATTCAACAACAGTCTATGCAGTTGTTAGCTTTACCTGATATAGTAGGCCTCCCATACATCCAGCAGCATTTATTTGTCTGTGTACTGGTTCTGTATCTGCATCAGAGGGCTGAGTACAGTGTGATTTGTGCCACTATATATTGGAGTACTGCGCTACTGGCAATTAGGATATGTTTGTAAAAACTGTTGTTATACCCCAGAGGTCAGTTGGTATGTTCCTCTGAATGTAGCTCAGAGGGTTCTGAGTTCAAGCATTGGCAGTGATGTCTTTTTTTCCCCTAAAGTCATATCCCTGTAGTGCCTGATATCTTTACAAAAGCATCAATAATTCTCTACAGCAGTTTGGTATAGTGGTGTGTTGGTGTAACTGTAGTTCAGAAGGTCAAGGGTTCAATAATCTGCATGTTTTTAATTTTTTTCCTGTTACATGACTGTAATTCATGATATATTTACTAAAGCATTGCTAGTTCTCTAGAGCTGGTTTGGCTTAGTGGTGCATTGCTCTGTGTCTAGTGTGTAAGGTTGTGGGTTGGAGAATTGGCTGTGATAACATTTTTGTCCTAATGTGAAATGACTTTAATGCATGATATATTTACAAAAGCATTAGCCAATCACACAGCTCACTTAGTGTAATGGTATGTTGTTCTGACTCTACTGCACAGGGTCCTGGGTTTGAGCCTTGGCAATGATGACTTTTTTTCCCTAATGTTAAATGACCATAATGCATGATATATTTTCAAAAACATTAATGAACCTCACAGCTCATGTGGTGTAGTGGTATGTTGCTGTGACTATAGTGCCCAGAGTGTTGGGTTTGAGAGTTGGCAGGGCTAGTTATTTTGTTGCTCGGCAGAACAGTGGCTGAATTAGATAGAGTGATTAAAGTAGTTTTGAGCAGGTTGGCATGGGTTTGCGTGATGATAAGCAGTGTCAAGAGATGTTTAGCTTCCCTTAGCTTTGCTTAGCTGCACTTACTCCTGCTTAAACCCGCACTAATTCCAAACAAAAGCAGAAAAGAAAAAAAGGGGTTTTAGAAAAGTGGTGAAATGAGGGCAAGCAGGGGGAAAACATAATGAAAGGCAGCTAGGGATGTGCAGGATGGGTGTAGGAAAGAACAATAGCTCTCCGTTTCTTCTGCAGCAACAGCTGTGAATGGTGTGGACAATTAGGAATTTAGAGCCTCAGACCCCACAGGAAGGGGTGTGGGTGACATAATTGGCTGAGTAATTCAAGGATAAATTGATTGACGTCAATGTACTTGGATGTGAAATGGAGAGCTATGTATAGGATGTGATTTTTCTGGTGGGGACAGATGACCCCTTTTTTTTTTTTTTTTTTTTTAAGGTGAGAGTGGGATGTTGGGGAAAGGTTGTAGGTATGTTTGGGAAGGTAAGTTGGGTAGGAGAGGTTGCTTTTGCAGACAGACAAGACAGATAAGGCAGCAGACAGGGGCAGTGTATGACACATGAGGGGGGTAAACACCTTGGACAGGGAGGGTGTTTGGGAATCAGAGGCCCATGTGCCTCCAGTTGGAAACAGTGGGACTGAAGTTCCTACCCATGGGCAGTCACCACTGCCCCTTCATGGCTCCAAAGTTGGCTGTGCTGGGGGCTAGACAACAGGGACTGGCAGCCCCTTGAGGTGTGCAAGTCTGCCCTCAATCTGGATCAGGCATACATCCAAGTCTGTCTGGATGACCCTGCGCACCATGCCTTGGAACTCTTCATGGGTGACTGGCTCCTCTCTGCACCTGCACCTGGGGGGATGGGCCCTGTCCCCTGAGGCAGTTCCACCCAAGTGTGGTGCAGGACCAATGGAGGAGGCAGTCCCAGGTTGGCTCCATCGATGGTCTGATGAAGCTACAGTTGTAGTGAAAGGACTTACCTCATTAAACTTTATTTTTTGCATCCCTTAGTTTAGTGGTTGGATTGTTGGACTGCTGTTTTTACAGATGTTCAGGATTACTTGTGTGTAACTATAAACTCATCTTAGTACCAGTCCCTTTATTCCAATCGTGGTCTGTGTGTGCAAAAATGAATGACTGCTTACCTGACCCGTATACATTTGGACATCATATATTTTCAGTCTCCACCTATGATACTCTCATACTTGCCTGCATCAGCATACCCACTTTCAGGACTACATAGATCTGAAATGCAAAGGTTGACATAAGGCAGTGCTGCAAAGAACACACTATAATACATTACAGCTACACAATCTACAGTCATATTTGGCATGAAGCACCTGTACACTTGTATTTCTTCAGCAATGTACCAGATTAAATACAGTTTTTGGTTATAATCTTTATTTTAGGTAACATGACACAGTGCTTTATTTCAGCTGAGATTCTACATTCAGTAATACTGCATATCCTGTAGATGATGAATGAATGTCATTTATTACCTTTACAGTAGCCCTCAGAGTGCAGTTTATTAGCAGGTTCATTCCTACACAATAATAGTTCAGTAGTGCCTTCCATTTCATCAATAGTAGCTTGTTTGCTGCCTTCATCTGTATTACACGGCACCTGGCATTAGTCACTTATATCAATTTTGGTCTGACAAACTTTATTTACTTAGTACACTCAGAACACACTATACATACCGGCAATAAACACTACTAAGCATTGCTCAGTTTTCATTTTAACAATGTACTCCTTCTTATTTATTGCACTATATACTGCAAGATAGATCTGTACTCCAGACTCTTGGTGCAGCCTCGCCAATCTGTCAGCATTGGTTTCCACATTGCCAGCTCTCTCCTCTGCAGCTGTAGCAGAAAAACAATCATTATGCATACATGTCTATCACATACTCATGCTAGAATCTGGTAAAGCTATGGGTGAAATACTTACAAATTACTGGGGCATTCCAGTCCCGAGCATCGTGGATCCATTTTGGCTAAGAGTGCCCTCTTTCTCCACTTTAGGTCATCATAATGATGATGTACCTGCTCAACAGTTTGGGGGATTCCAGTGGCACTGGTGAGGTCACATGCCAGATGGTCCCAGGTCTTGGATTTGTATTGGGAGCCCTGGTATTGGCCCTGCAGCACTCTGTCATCATGGTGTTGTACAAGGAGCCCAGCCACAACCCTGGACTCCAAAATGCTGCAGCACTGTGCCCAAAAACGGGTTCCCTCTCCAACACCAGACATAGCTCCTGCAGTCATCAAACTCCAACAGGTTCTGGTTGTATTCCCACCTGTGCAGTTTAAATAAGGGCATATTCCCACCCCTTGCCATCATTGGACCATTTTAAAAATGCTAAGCCAGCTCAGCAGTGTGCAAACTCGCTAAGCTGAGTTGAGCAGTGTTTAAAGTGGCAAATGCTGAGCACTGTTTAGCGGTGTGCAAGTCAGCTTAGCTGGGCTGAATGCTGCTTAGAATTGTACTTCTTAGCAATGCTCAAACTGGCTAAGCAGAGCTAAACACTACTAAGCATTGCTCAGTTTTCATTTTAAAAAATTAATGAATTGGACATTAATCACTCATCACTGACATATTATTAAGTGTATATATTTTACCTCACATGACATCCCCCTATGTGCTTTGATTACATTACTTTGGGATGTGACTGTACTGTATGGGACACTTGCATTTACATGGGGGATTTTATATCATATATCCACTGACACTGGAATTTTGGGCCAGCTACACTACCCTGGTTAACAAATATCAACTACTAAATCATTAAAAAAATAATAATTTAACAATGCTTTCCCATGTAAAAGCTGACTTGGTATTTGACCCATGCACTTACTGCAAATGAAGCCAGAACTCTAACCACTAAGCTAACTCACCAGTGAAGATTTCAGCTATGCATTTCTATATAGCTCTTCATGCTGTTTTAAGCACTGCTGAGCAAAGCACCGTGGCTCACAAACCCACTCAGATACACTTAAACTTCTAATACAGTGAAAAAAAATGCAACCATTTTAAATATGTATATATCAGTATATATCAAATATTAGCAGGTCAGTTATAGGCCACATACTCTTCATGAAAATCCCATGGTAATGCAAAACCTGTCATTCTATCAACTATTTAAGTTTGTAAGAGCAATATTTAAAAATTGTCTGTATTTCTGGGCTTTTGTCCCACTTTTAGTATTGCCTTTGTCCAGACTTCTTGCTCTAAGAGATTCAGAGGTGTGTGTCTGAGGAAATTTCTTTATTGTAAAGTGCCATATGGCACTTTCACTATGCAGTGGGTGTGTTACAGTTCCTGTCACACACCCCCTGCAGAAATGTAACACACCCCCTGCATTCCATTCCATTCAACAATCCTTTTTCAGAGTCCGTGGACACTGAAGGGATTCTAAAGTGCCATACGGCAATTTGACAGTGCAGGGGCCATGTTACAGATCTGCAAACACTACTGCAACACACCCACTGCACTCATTTAGTATCCTTGTTCATGGCTCTGTCTCAGTAGCATGCCTCCATTAATATGTAAGGAGCACTGCTGAGATGGAGATACAGACACAGACACCATTCACTCAGTGTAGGAATAATGCTATTCCTACATGGAGTTTATGGAATCTTGGGGAATGGCTTTGCAGTTGTAAGAAATTTAGTATTTCCCATGGCTTTCATTTTATATTATATGTAAAGCCTATCTTACAAAAAAACAGTAGTTTAAGCCAAATACATTAATATAAACATTCACCCCTGTAAAAAATAAGAGAGACTATCTTAATTTTACATATAATATAATCAGTGCACATTTACACCCCACCCTAAGCTAGCAGCCCAAGACCACAGGAAATAAACATTAAACTTGCTTTTGTTTAACTTTTCTTCTTTTGTTATACTTTAATGACTATAGTTCTTACAACAAAAAAAATGCTTGCTTATATAATATCTTTAACACATACAAGAGTCACAGAAAAGACTCCCTCACATTTAAAATACCCCTGAGTATGTCTCTCTCTCTCTCTCTCTCTCTCTCTATATATATATATATATATATATATATAGCATACAGTTTATATTAAAGAATGTTTTATTTAAATGCTAATAAGAGCAACAATTTTTACTTACAGTTACTTTTCCCACATTTTAGTGTCCTTCTAAACAGCAGTGATATAAAGGAGGTTATATGCTTTACTGTCCACCCATGAGTTTAACACAGTCAACAAAGTCCATTTTTTTAGCCACTTTTTCCTTTAAAGCCATATTTCACAAATGTAATTGATGCTGTACAGTCTTCCATTTATTCACTAATTTCATTGGTGCTGGTCTTCTTCCTGTTCACCTCTGTCTTCTAACACCAGATTCTGGTTCAAGTACAAGGTACTATTGATTCTTCTATAGTCAACTTTTGTGCTTTTTTCTGTCTTTCAAGCTGCCTCTCAAGCACTTCCTTTTAAAAAACTGGAAAACGTGTTAGTGGCAAAGTGTCTCTATGAAGCTTACTGTGAGAAGGGTGAGAAGCAGAGTACACTTGCTGGTTCACTTTTTGATGAATACATGATTTTACTTCCTTCTTAGCCTGTTCAGCATAAAAAATGACCTTGATCCTTCAGGAAAAAATACACTGATGACAGCTAGATACTGTAGCTTAAATATCACACCTGCCTCTCAACATTCCCTGATTGTGGTGATAAATTTACTTCTCTTTTGCCTGGTTTACAGTGAATAATCATTTTCTACAAGCACTCTGCAGTTGTCAATTTGTAATACTTTTTTCTTCTGCCACTGTTTTGTCAGGATTGACTCTTTCTGCTGGTAGGATTGCATCTTCACTAATATAGGTCATGGCTGTTTTTTCGTGGCCAGGTTTGCAGCATACACTTGATGTGCCATTTCAATTAACAAATCCTGCTGTGGAACACCGGTCTAGTTATTTATTTCTGCTCTCATAAAATGAATACAGTCTGTTCCTTCCAGTTTCTCTGGTACAGCAGAAAATCTCATAGTTTCTCTGTGTGCTTGGTCTTCTGACTACTACTTTTTGAAACAACACTTCTTGAGAAGATTTCTACTCAAGCTAGCCTTTTCTTCATTCAGCCTCTGATTTACGCAGTTTTATCAGTTCATCTGAACAGCTAGTTAAAGCTTTTTCTATTTTGACCTGCCTTTTTTATCTGAGTTGATATATTCCTTCAGTGTTTCATTTAATTTAATCACCTCTGAATACATTTGATTTATTTTCCCTGTAAATTACAGGAAGCCATCTCTTGAACCAAAACTGAAGCTTGAACAGCTTTTTGTTGAACAGCTGCAGAATCCTTCCTAGATTGTTGGTCCAATTCCAAAAGGCTTGATCAGTATAAGTGACCACTAAGTGAGAGTAGACTGAGAACATTTCTTTGGGAAAGTGGTCCAAAGTATAAGCTTGTTATAGATAGGCCTTGCACCTAAGTAATGTACTTAAACTGAAAGCAACTATTTTGGAATCAGGGCAGACTTACACTTAGAGTAAGACTTTTGGAATCTGGCCCATGTTTTCTCTTTACCTTTCCAGTTGATTTTCTTTCAAGTTTTCCAAATTTCTTCTTTGCTTTCATACAGGCAGTGTACTTGTAGCTAGTAAATGAATTTTGCTGAAGGTTCATAACACTCCTTTTTCTCAGTTTCTATTTTCACAAAGGGAGAGCTGAAGTTAAGCTGCTGATAAATTAACTTACAGTTTGGAAGTCCAACATTAGAATAATTATCAATATAAGTATTGATTGCCATCTTCCGAATACAGCTTCCATTTTTGTCCTATTCCATTTTGCAATATGTTTACATCTGTTCCGTAAAATGAGCTGGTGGTTTTCATCCCAGCCTGTACTTTCCCACTCTTTTTAAGACTTTGAATCGAACTGCAATTTAGTTTTTTGTTTCCATGCTTATTATCCATATTTTCCTTGAGAGGGAGGGAGGGCGAATGTGTATCTGGGAAAGTTTGTGGATATATTTCCTAGAATAAATGTATTTTATTATTTAGTTTCAGTCAGTTACTTTTTAGAGCTACTTGACCTAGTACTAGGCTGTTGCCTTCTTTTACATTTTAATTTGCTTCCAGGGTTTTTATCTCTCTGACCTGAAGTTAGACTAGGCACTTAATAACATACATTTTTATATTTGCTCAGTAGTAATCACAGAACACATTGAAGAACTTGATTCAATATCAAGGGAACTATCAGCAAAAAAATAAATAAATAAAACAAACAAATAAAAAATTAAATGATAACAAAAAAGAGAGTCTCATCCTTCCTCTCTGATGACCACAACATTAATGATGTTCATAAAACCATCCATCCATCTAACCATATGAAAACTTAGAGATGAGACAATACATTTGTATTGCAGTGAAACATCACTCTTATCAATTGCTATTTTATTTAGAAGACTAATGAAAGGATTCAATAATGTGTTACAGTTCAAACAAGTCCCATTGTAAAGTATAAGCATTTGAATACATTAAGCAGTTTTTAGAAGCAACTAGAAGACTGTATTGTAACAAATCACCGACTGCATACACATTTAACTCATCCATAACTCTTTAATAGTTAATCAGAATAATTTCCCTTACCAGGTGAACATTTAGGTTACTAAGCAGCCCTTAATAACCACACTAAGTATACCTACAGTTAACTTGCCAGTCTATCAAAGTTGTCATTATAACCCACCATTCAATTGTAAACCACATGAGACTTTGAGTTTGTTAAAATAAACACTTTTCCAGATTCTAAAAGATTTGTTCTCAGTGTAAGTGACTTACTCCAGTGTAAGCCTCCACCATTTCAATGACTTGTTATCAGTTTAAGTGACTTTCTTCAGTATAAGGCCTATCAATAAAACATACTTACACTGTGTCCAGATTCCAAAATACTTGCCCCCAGATTTAATAAACTCCATGTAGGAATAGTGCAAGCCCTACACAGAGTGTACAGAGGAGTGGGCATGTCTGCAGCAACAGCTCCCCCTCGGCAGCGCACCTTGCATATTAATAAAGGCACGCTACTGAGGAGAGCCATGTACATGGTTACTAAATCAGTGTAGGGGGTGTGTTACATTGCTGGGAGATGTGTAACACACCCCTGCACTATCAAAGTGCTGGATGGCACTACAATAGTCAATTAAAGTTTGTCCTTGGCTAGTTGTAAAATATATATGTAGGGGATGCATTACAGTGTCCGTAACATACCCTGTGTGCTGTCAGAGTGCCATATGGCAGTTAAATAAAAAGAGAAAATGTATTGTCTCTTTTATTTATTTATTTATTTTTTGTGAGTGTTTGTGTGGAATGGAGCTTAGCAATAAACACACGCCAGACATCTAAAAATAGAAACCGGATGATTTTAATTTTTATACAAAAGATCAAGTTTAAGCAAAACTGAGCAGGTTTGTGCGGCATGGTGAGGTGCTCAGCAGTGCTTAAAAACAACTGAGAGCTATATAGAAAAGTATGGATCAGATCGCCATATCCTCAGTAGCTGAATGAGTAGAGTGAGAGCCTTGTGTGCAGTAGATGTACGGTTCGAATACTGGTCATTCAACTTTTTACACGGGATAGGGAAATGTTATAAATGTTTTTTATATTTTATGTATACACTGAAATTTGTTAACTGGGTTAGTCCAGCTTGACCAGAAGCCCATTTTAAGTGGAGACCTGAGTATAAAAGCTCCAGTTACACACAAGAGTCTAATACATTAAAGTTACACTACCAGATAATGTAGTGAAATGCATATGTTTAGGAGATATAAAGTAAAATAGATACACATAATAATGTAATAATATAACATATATAACTATAATTATAACATAATAATATAAAGTATCATTAATGAACAAATGCTTTCAATATATATATATTTTTTTAAAAAACTCTGGTTTGCCCGTAGCTAAACATTGCTAAGCATTGCTAAGCCAAGCCAAGCAATGCTTAAACAGGACACATTTTAGCAGTACTTAGCAATGCACAGCTCCGCTTAGCTGGTTTGGGCACTGCTTAGCACTCCCATTTTAAGCAGTCCTCATATCAGCTAAACGGGTTTGCACACTGCTAAGCATTGCTAAGCATCTGCCAGTTTAAGCACTGCTCAACTAAGTTTAGGTGGTTTGTGTAGTGCTAAGTGGAACTTAGCAGTTTCAAAAATGGTCCAGTGGCAGTAAAGGGAGGGAAAAACACCTTATTCAAGCTGAACAGGTGGGAATACAGCCAGAAGCTGTTGGAGTTTAATCACTGCAGGAGCTATGGCTGGAGTTGGAGAGGGAGTGGACTTTTGGGCACAAACCTGGGGCATGTTGGAGTCCAGGGTCATAGTTGGGATCCTCGTCAAAAACCATTGTGACAGACTGCTGCAGGCCCAGTACTAGGGCTTCAAATACAACTCAGAGACCTGAGACCATCTGGTACATGACTTCACCACTGCAAGTGGAATCCCCTGCACTGGTGAGCACGTGTGTCATCATTATGATGATGTGAAGCAAAGAGAGGGGAGCTCTTGGCCCAATGGATCCAAGATGCTTGGGACCAGAATATCCCAGAAGTTTGCAAGCATAGGAACCAGTGATTTATCAAATTGTTTTATGAATATCTGATAGACAGGTATGCATAATGGTGTGTTTTCCCTCCACAACTGCAGAGGAGAGGGCTCGCAACCTGGAGGCCCACGCAGGGTACTTAGCCAGGATGTTCAGAGAGTGTGGTGAGCACAGATATATAATCCAAAATATAGAAATCTAATTAAAAAGAGTACAGTAGTAACTGCCAATAGGTATAGTCTGTTGTGAGTGTATTGCAATGAATGTGTACATAGACCTGGACTGATATAACTGAGTATTGCCAGGTACAGTTCAATACAGATGAAAGCAGGAAAAATGCTACTGTTACCTAAAGAAAGTTAATACAGCATTACTAATGTTTGGGAATAACATGTGTATACCATATTAATAATATATATTCTGGTAATAAAGTACACCAGCATTGAAAATGTGAAGGGAATAAATTCACTGCATTCCTAATCTACAGAAAATGCAATACAACTGAAGTTAGAATTGTGAAGAAATAAAGGTAGTACTGCATTGATTGTGTGATAACAGATGTATTCCAATGTCTGCATTATTTTAACTGTAGAACAGTACTAACATACCTTGTTGAAATAGCAATGCTGTTGGCCTTTTGCCATAACTGTTACTGGCATGCTGTTACAATAATGACTGTTATTCCATTTTTGCCTGTGTTCTGTATGCTATGCAATACTATTGTTCTGGGTTAATTGGAACACCCATGCATGCTGTAATAACCAATGCTGAAATGTTTTGTTCATGACTAACCAATACACTTTGACAAACCTCAACACCATAGCATGCTTGGGTAGGCCGATCCCAGTGGATCCGCCTCTCCCACCTCATCTGGCCATGGCACTGGTCTCAACATGTCTGGGACCCAACCTGGAGCTGCCTCCTCCACTGGTCCTGCACCACCCTTGGGTGGAACTGCCTCAGGGGATGGGGCCCACCCCCCCAGGGCATGGGTGCGGAGAGGATGTTGTACCTGCAATCAGTTCTCAGAGATGGTGCACAGGGTTATCCAGTGGGATTTGGATGACCAACTGCACCAGGTCAAGGGCAGACTGTCACACCTGGATGGGCAGGGCAGCCCCGGTGCCCAGCCCCTAGCACAGTCACCTTCGGTGCCATGAAGGGTCAGTGGTGACTGCCCATGGGTGAGGACCTCAGTCCCACTGCTTCCATCTGGGGGCAATTGGTCCTCCGCTTCCCAAACACCCTCCTTGTCCTATGTTTTTCCCCCTTCAAGTGTCATACACCACCCCTGTCTGCTGTCTTGTCTGTCTGCAAATGCAACCTCTCCTACCAAACTTACCTTCCCAAATGTACTTGCAACCCTTCAACAACATTCCACTCTCTCCTTAAAAAAAGGGGGGGGACATCTGTCACACAAAAAAATATTATCCCATACATAGCTCTCCATTTCACCCCTACATACACTGGCATCAATCAATCATCCTAACTATTAATCAACCAAGTTATGTCACCCACACCCCTCCCTGTGGGATGTGAGGGTCCAAATTCCAAATTGTCCACAACATGCACAGCTGTTGCTGAAGAAGAAATTGAAAGCTATGGTCCTTTCCTACACTCATCCCGCACATCCCTGCCTGCCTTTCATATTGTTTTTCCCCATGCTTGCTCCCATTTCACCACTTTCCTATCACCCCTTTTTTCTTTTCTTTATTTTGGAAATAGCGTAGGTTTAAGTGGAGGTAAGCACCGCCTTGCATTGGGGCACATCGCACAAACCCACTTAAAACTGCTTTAATCACCTTATCTGATTCTGAAACTGTTATGCACATCAATAAAATAATCATGCCTACCAAATCTCGAACCCGGGACCCTCTGAACTACAACATAGTGCATTAGTCCTCTAGGCCAACTCAGCTTTGGCAAGTTGCAGGTGTTTCTATAAATATATCATGCAGTACACTGATGTCACATCAGCAGAAATTAACACCCTGCCAAGTATAAATATATCATGAGGTACAATGATGTCACATCAGCAAAAACAAATACCCCTGCCAAGTATTAAACCTAGGACCCTTTGCACTACAACATAGTGCATTAGTCCACTAGGCCAACTCAGGTCTAGAAAACTGCACGTGTTTTCAGAAAGATATCCTGATTGCCAGTGACACCCTACTTCTACATATAATGTGATAAATGACTTCATACTTGGGCCTGTGATGTAGACACTGAACCAGTACACAGCCAAGGACATATTGATGGGAGGCCTACAATATCAGTTAGAGATGACAACTGCAAAGACTGTTGCAGAATGTCCACAGCTGTGTCATCTACTTATGGCATAGTTGTCATCAAACCTATTCTGTGTGCTGAAGTACTGGTAAATCAGTGCAGACTGAGGTTACAAAAGCATGACAAACAGGTCATTGTCACATGTCCTAGCCATCTGAACACACATGTTCATGTCAATCCTTTGTATCACACTGTATGCATGCACATATGTCTTGCAACTACCCCTCCCATAATAATGACTCAGTAGCTCTATCTGTTACATTCCTAGCATGTCTGACATCTGGGCACCCACAGTTCAGACCCACAGTCCAGTCTGTTGCTCAAAAACTACATGCTTGTCAATATAACATAGAAATAACTGAGCTCTTCAATGTCAGGCAGAACTGGTTGCTGTTACATCACTCACTGCCACCCACAGTAGCATGTCAAAGGCCTGAAGGGTGGGCCAAATGTCACAAGTATGTGTCTTAATGTCCCCTGCCACTCTCTGGATGGCACTACTACTTAACATATGTACCAGAGGCACATGCCTCACCTGGCCTGTTAAGGGTACCCTCACCCTGGCTATGCTGTGACACAAGAGCTGACATTGCTCCTTTACTGACATATGCAACTTGCTGTCCCCCAATGTCTTCACAATGCCCAGTAAGAGTCCTGGCCAGAATACAGCAGCTGCTACATGCTACACATGCAACAGTATGTTCAACTACCTGCTACAGACCTACCATACCTCCCAAGCACCTAGAACAGGGCATCCACACAACACCCATACATAAAGGGTTGGGGTGGAATGTTCAGGTGACAGGGACATGTGTCACAGTCTCTCTCTAGAAACATACACAGCTGATAGACCAGCATCAACTGCAGCAACATGCATAGTCAAATAAAAACGATGTATGACATTCACAATTGCCTGTCTCCTTACTGATCCCAATATACATTGTTAAACAGTAACCTACCGCAGAATCAGAAAGTCTGTTAAGAATGGCCAAACATAGCATGCAGAACGTTGGAAATACAACATCAGTCCAAACAGTATACAGTATTTAGAATAAACCAAAAGCATAAACACCTCCGCAAGCATATACCATGAAGGGTCTCCTCCTCAGTACGTGTCGTGACACAAAAGTGTAAATTTTCAGATAATAAAATACAAATTTATTAGAACACCAAAACAGCATACAAGCACAATGGGATTGAGCGCGCTTTCATCTATTATATCCAGACTTCATCAGAATCCACCATTTCCATAGTTAACTATCCTTAAATACAATTCTAGTTAATTGGTTAATTGATGAAACATAATAATGTTAACAATTAACATTGCTACAAAAATGCTGTACAAGAATAAACATAAAAAATACCAGGAATGTAAAATAATTTCTTTCTATTGAATGAATAGATAAATAAATATTGTTCATACTGAATATATAATTAAAACATTATTTAAAAATGTATATAAATCCATATATAAGAAAATATGTATACATAAAATAAATACATATGTAATCAATCTACCTTATTATAATGATTTATGTAATGAATCATGTTATAATAACAATGACAATAAAAATGAAAATAAAAATGAAAAATATGAAAAATATAGAAAATATGAGAAAATATGAAAAAATAAAAAAATGCATACTCCAGATGTCATCCTGTGATGTCCATAAACCGAAAGTATATGTCATACTAACAACTAAATATATATATACTATGCAAACTACTTACTAGATTTAATAATAGTATATACAGGGGACAAGGTTGTATAATATTGATACATAACAAGAGAAACTGTTCTTATCTTAACAGAACGACTATCTTTACATCTTAATGTGTCCTAATGTGACCACCAAATAAATTCCTAATTATTAGGTATTAATTAATTAATTTTGGGTTATTGGATAAGAGTTTAAGTGCGGGTTTAATGGAGAGGTGATCATTCATTCCATAAGGACCACAGGCATCCAGCCTTAGCTGCCAAATCATTTCCCTATATTCGAGAAATGATTCCCAATCACCTCCCCTCTCATTCCTTTTAACCTCTTCCAATACCCAAAATTTAATATTAGTTTTTTCACACACCTCAGTATGCCTATAAAGGGCATTATTCACATTCCTTGTATTTATATCTCTTATGTGTTCGTAAACCCTTTGTTTTAACTTACGCTCGGTCTTACCAACGTAGTAATTTCCACAAATTAAACACAGAGCCAAATAAACTACCCCTTTGGTGTAACAGGTATGGTAGCCCTTACTTTTTATTCTCAAATTTAATTTCTCAAGCCAAAGTATTTTTTCCCCCAATATAAAGGCACACTGCCCACATCTACCACATTTGTGGGTCCCCGTCTTTCTTTGTGTACCATTACCACAAGGAGGCCTCTTTTTCTCAAATAAATTTTTGAAGTTATTATTTTTCCTAAACCCAAACCTAAGTGGTTGTTGGAAAATGGAGACATCACTACTAATGTGGGAGAACATATTCCACGCTTCATTTATACCTCTTTGTACCCAGTGTATTCCTTTATAATAAGTCAACATCAGACGAGGTGTATTATTAATGTTGTCTATTTTGTTAATCCTACACCTGGGGGGCCCTATCACATTCTCTCCGTCCTCACATGTGTTATACAACAGTAGTGGCTTGTACTGTATATATCGTTTTCTTAATACTTCACGTTTGACATTCCTAATTAATGCTCCTGGATAACCTCTATCCCTAAAAAACTTCTGTATTAAGTCCATTTCCTTACTACAAAAACTATCTTCACTTGTCATACGTGAGGCCCTGATCATTTGTCCTTTGACTATATTTTTCTTTAGATACAGGGGGTGGTCACTTTCAAAATGGACATAGGAATTAGAAAAACATTCCTTTCTAAAGACTTTGGACTCATATCTACTACTCACTGTATTCTTCATAATAGTCACGCCCAAGTAATCGATCTGTTCTATATTACATTGAAACGTAAACTCCAAAAAAGTAGTAGTTGTATGTAGGTATTCAATAAATCTTTCCACTTCCTCAACGGTCCCTTTCCACACCATAAAGATGTCGTCAAGAAACCTAAAATATGTAATAACATTTGTCCAAAAATCTGATTTGAATACGTATTCAAGCTCCCAGAACAGCATTATAATGTTGGCATATGTGGGAGCACAGGCCGATCCCATAGCCACCCCCCCCCAACTGATGGTATATATCTCCTTGAAAAAATAAAAAGTTATTTTTCAACACCAGTTCCATGTTCTCAAGGATTAACCTGAAGTCAGTCGAATTAAAGGAATTAAATTCGACCAACATCTGTTCAAACCAAGTTAACCCAGTATCATGCGGTATGACAGAGAATAAATCTCGAACATCAATGGTCACAAATACAAAATTTTCATCATAAGGAACCTCATTAAATTTAGTAAGAAAGTCCCATGAATCAATAAGTATGTGTAATTTAGATGAAAGTTCTTCAATTTCATATCTATAAAAATAGCAAGAGGTTGTGTCTTAGAACACTGTGAAGTAACTATTGGCCTGAAAGGGGGGTTGTGTACATCTTTATGAACTTTGGGGATACCGAATATTTCTGGAATCACTGGTTTAGGAACTTTGAGGTAATTATACAGGTCCAAATCTATTAGACCCTGTAAAAGATTATCCTCCAGCCAGTAATCAATTTTACTGTAACAAATGTTCATTTCATTTCTCGACGCAATTCGGTATCTATCCCCTTTGCTAAGGATGTCGAGCATCCTCTGGGTGTAGTCCCAATAATCCATCAGGACCACACCACCCCCCTTATCAGGCTTCATGATTCTAATTTTGTCATTACCCTGTAATTTCTTCAGGATAGTACTTTCTTCATATGTCAAATTACTATATTCTTTGACTCCATTGTCCTCTTTGTAGCCCTGCCTAACCATATATAGTACATGGGTCTCAAAACTGGCTATATCCCATTGTAAAGGGGGGTTAAATGTACTCTTCCTTTTAAAAGTATGTATCTCTTTGTTGACCCCTTGTCCTAATGAATAATTGAGATGCAATTTTCTAGTAAATAATTTTACATCTAACAATAATTTTTCCAAGCTTGTTTTTTTTATTGGAATAAATGAAAAACCTTTTGTGAATAGTCCGAAAAAATCGTTAGTAACCTCTAACTCACTAAAATTATAAATGTGAAAACTATTGTTCACATAGATTTTACATTTTGTAGAAATAATATTGTTTTCATTAGTGCTATTCATATTTTCTACTTCTTGGACTTCATTGTAGGCTACATCACTACACCAATTGTCCAAGGGGTAAGCTTTTTCAGGGGTAGTTGTATCAATCAAATCTAAACTAAACCCTACCTGTAGTTGTTCATCCCCCGTTTTCTCCGATGTAAATTCCCCGCTGCATCTGCATAAGAAGGGGGTGGGTGTTGATTTTTCAATCTCTCTGATCTTCTCACACCGTCTCCCCCTTCCCCCAAAGGGGATGTGTGTTCAAGTGGTAGTTCGTTGGTATAGTCCCCTTCTACAAAATTCCCTTCTGAAAAATTAGAATCTTGAAAATTAGGCCCCCTTACCTGTCCATAGCCCCTATTAGTATAATACAGATCAGGTTCTTGTCTTCTGTCAACTCCATTTGTACTATCAGGTCTGTGACTAAAATACTGTTTCCTCCTGTTAAATTTCCCTGGATCTATATATGCCCTACCTTCCCTATAGTCGTGTATGTCCCGTTCCATTTTACCTAACTTCCGTTTATGGTTTTTAGATATGTTAACATCTACATCATGGAGTATTTTACAATACAAATCCTTGTATTCCTGTAATGTAAAAAATAAATCCTTTGTAATATCCGATTGTAATCCATCAATACGTAATTTGATGTCCCCAATTATTTCAGCGTTACTATCTATCATTGCTCTCAAAATCAAAATGCCACAATCATTTAACAAGTCAGAAACCACTTTAAATAACTTATCATTCCCCCGTATGTTGTTGGGGTACTTATTTAATCTCAATCCTTTAGGTACAATATTTTGTTCGACGCATTGCGTCAAGTACCAATTTTCTAAACATAAATTTTTGTACTTAAATAACTCAATTTCTAATAATTTACATTTGTCCTTGTAACTGTAGTTAATCGTACCAGTTCTTTCTTTGTCTTGTTCCTGCACTGTCACGGAAAATGGTTTGCCGAGCCATTCCGAAAAGGAAATGTTCTTGTACGCCTCCAGAGAGTTGTATTTACCCGGACCTTTTGCCTTAAAAGTCCCCTCGCAAACCGGGTTAGTCGGGCGTTCACCAAAACCGACGTTAAGGTTTAAACCGCTACCTTCACCCTCCATGCTGGTCCGTGATGTCATCATTGGTCTCCGGTTCTCGCTGGGACTTCCTTGGGCACACGGAATGGACTCGCTAGTGTTCGTTGGGCTGCCTGAGCCATTGTTACCTTGTGAATGGCTCTGAATAAGCCTAAGCAATTGGCTTAGTAGAGAATTGTCCTTTTCCATCTGGGATCCCTCGTAAAACGTTTGCGGTGGTACAAAATAACCAAATTCACCTCCTCTCCACGTCAAAAGAATAAACCAAAAGCATAAACACCTCCGCAAGCATATACCATGAAGGGTCTCCTCCTCAGTACGTGTCGTGACACAAAAGTGTAAATTTTCAGATAATAAAATACAAATTTATTAGAACACCAAAACAGCATACAAGCACAATGGGATTGAGTGCGCTTTCATCTATTATATCCAGACTTCATCAGAATCCACCATTTCCATAGTTAACTATCCTTAAATACAATTCTAGTTAATTGGTTAATTGATGAAACATAATAATGTTAACAATTAACATTGCTACAAAAATGCTGTACAAGAATAAACATAAAAAATACCAGGAATGTAAAATAATTTCTTTCTATTGAATGAATAGATAAATAAATATTGTTCATACTGAATATATAATTAAAACATTATTTAAAAATGTATATAAATCCATATATAAGAAAATATGTATACATAAAATAAATACATATGTAATCAATCTACCTTATTATAATGATTTATGTAATGAATCATGTTATAATAACAATGACAATAAAAATGAAAATAAAAATGAAAAATATGAAAAATATAGAAAATATGAGAAAATATGAAAAAATAAAAAAATGCATACTCCAGATGTCATCCTGTGATGTCCATAAACCGAAAGTATATGTCATACTAACAACTAAATATATATATACTATGCAAACTACTTACTAGATTTAATAATAGTATATACAGGGGACAAGGCTGTATAATATTGATACATAACAAGAGAAACTGTTCTTATCTTAACAGAACGACTATCTTTACATCTTAATGTGTCCTAATGTGACCACCAAATAAATTCCTAATTATTAGGTATTAATTAATTAATTTTGGGTTATTGGATAAGAGTATAAACTAAGTAAAAGTAATAACCCAAAATTAATTAATTAATACCTAATAATTAGGAATTTAAGATAAGAACAGTTTCTCTTATGTATCAATATATACTATTATTAAATCTAGTTATATATATTTAGTTGTTAGTATGACATGTTATGGACATCACAGGATGACATCTGATTTTATTTTTTCATATTTTCTCATATTTTCTATATTTTCATATTTTCATTTTTATTTTCATTTTATTGTCATTGTTATTATAACATGATTCATTACATAAATCATTATAATAAGGTAGATTGATTACATATGTATTTATTTTATGTATACATATTTTCTTATATGGATTTATATACATTTTAAATAATGTTTTAATTATATATTCAGTATGTTATTTATCTATTCATTCAATAGAAAGAAATTATTTTACATTCCTGGTATTTTATGTTTATTCTTGTATTGTTAACATTATTATGTTTCATCAATTAACCAATTAACTGGATAGTTAACTGGATATAATAGATGGCGCACTCAATCCCATTGTGCTTTGTATTTTATTATGGTTTATTCTTTGACGTTTTACGAGATCCCAGATGAATATTCAGAGCCATTCACAAGGTAACAATGGCTCGTCCATTGACAAATGGTGGTTTCTGACTTGTTAAATGATACTCCATGATGTAGATGGAAACAGTATTTTAGTCACTATGAATAGCACTAATGTATTATTTCTCATTTATTCCAATAAAACCAAAAAGGAAGGTACTATCCTGAAGAAAATGAAATGAACATTTGTTACAGTAAAATTGATTATTTATAGATAATTTCTATGTACCCTCTATGATGCTGTAGCTCCCACACCTTGATAATGTCCTCCTCACAGACCAGGAAAGGGGCAAGGTCGCCTTAATTGAGTTTAAGTTATTTAAAGTGGTTTCTGACTTGTTAAATGAATTTTACATTACAGGAATACAAGGATTTGTATTGTAATGTTAACATATCTAAAACCATAAAGGAAGGTAGGGCATATATAGATCGAGGAAACAGTATTTTAGTCACAGACCTGATTACAAATGGAGTTGACAGAAGACAAGATGTATTATACTAATATTTTCAGAAGGAATTTTGTAGGTGTGAGAAGATCAGAGAGATTGAAATTGATACAACTACCCTGAAAAGCTTACCGGTGTAGTGATGGAATAGCACTAATGAAAACAATATTATTTCTATGTGAACAATAGAGTGAGTTAGAGGTTACTAACCACACAAAAGGTTTTTCATTTATTCCAATAATTATTTACTAGAAAATTGCATCTCAATTATTCATTAGGACAGATACATACTTTTAAAAGGTTTAACCCCCTTTACAGGATTTTGAGACCCATGTACTATATATGGTTAGGCGGGGCTACAAAGAGGACAATGGAGTCAAAAGAATATAGTAATTTGACATATGAAGAAAGTACTAAGAAATTACAGGCAAAATTAGAAGCCTGATAGATGGATTATTGGGACTACACCCAGAGGATAGTAAAATTGATTACTGGCTGGAGGATACAGGGTCTAATAGATTTGGACCTGTATAATTACCTCAAGTTCCTAAACCAGTGATTCCGGTATCCCCAAAGTTTTACTTCACAGTGTTCTAAGACACAACCTCTTGCTATTTTTATAGATATGAAATTGAAGAACTTTCATCTAAATTACAAACACATACTTATTGAGGACTTTCTTACTAAATTTAATGAGGTTGTATTTGCATTGATGTTCAAGATTTATCTGTCATACCCATGATACTGGGTTAACTTGGAATTTAATTCCTTTGTTAATCCTTGAGAACATGGAACTGGTGTTGAAAAAATAACGGGGTGGCTATCATATGCCAACATTATAATGTTGTTCTGGGAGCTTGAATTATTCAAATCAGATTTTTGGACAAATGTTATTACATATTTTAGGGACATCTTTATGGTGTGGAAAGGGACCGTTGAGGAAGTGGAAAGATTTATTGAATACCTACATACAACTACTACGAGTTTACGATGTAATATAGAACAGATCGTGACTATTATGAAGAATACAGTGAGTAGTAGATATGAGTCCAAAGTCTTTAGAAAGGAATGTTTTCTAATTCCTATGTCCATTTTGAAAGTGACCACCCTGTATCTAAAGAAAAATATAGTCAAAGGACAAATGATCAGACAAGTGAAGATTTTGTAGTAAGGAAATGGACTTAATACAGAAGTTTTGGATAGAGGTTATCCAGGAGCATTAATTAGGAATAGTACAAGCCACTACTGTTGTATAACACATGTGAGAGAATGTGATAGGGCCCCCAGGTGTAGGATTAACAAAATAGATTAATAATACACCTGTCTGATGTTGACTTATTATAAAGGAATACACTGGGTACAAAGAGGTATAAATGGAATATGTTCTCCTAGTAGTGATGTCTCCATTTTCCAACAACCACTTAGGTTTGGGTTTAGGAAAAATAATAACTTCAAAAATTTATTTGAGAAAAAGAGGCCTCCTTGTGGTAATGGTACACAAAGAAAGACGGGGACCCACAAATGTGGTAGATGTGGGCAGTGTGCCTTTATATTGGGGGAAAAAATACTTTGGCTTGAGAAATTAAATTTGAGAATAAAAAGTAAGGGCTACCATACCTGTTACACCAAAGGGGTAGTTTATTTGGCTCTGTGTTTAATTTGTGGAAATTAAAACAAAGGGTTCTGAACACATAAGAGATAAATACAAGGAATGTGAATAATGCCCTTATAGGCATACTGAGGTGTGTGAAAAACTAATATTAAATTTTGGGTATTGGAAGAGGTTAAAAGGAATGAGAGAGGTGATTGGGAATCATTTAATATAGGAAATGATTTGGCAGCTAAGGCTGGATGCCTGTAGTCCTTATGGAATGAATGATCACCTCCATTAAACCCGCACTTAAACTCAATAACCCAAAATTAATTAATTAATACCTAATAATTAGGAATTTATTTGGTGGTCACATTAGGACACATTAAGATGTAAAGATAGTCGTTCTGTTAAGATAAGAACAGTTTCTCTTGTTATGTATCAATATTATACAACCTTGTCCCCTGTATATACTATTATTAAATCTAGTAAGTAGTTTGCATAGTATATATATATTTAGTTGTTAGTATGACATATACTTTCGGTTTATGGACATCACAGGATGACATCTGGAGTATGCATTTTTTTATTTTTTCATATTTTCTCATATTTTCTATATTTTTCATATTTTTCATTTTATTTTCATTTTATTGTCATTGTTATTATAACATGATTCATTACATAAATCATTATAATAAGGTAGATTGATTACATATGTATTTATTTTATGTATACATATTTTCTTATATATGGATTTATATACATTTTTAAATAATGTTTTAATTATATATTCAGTATGAACAATATTTATTTATCTATTCATTCAATAGAAAGAAATTATTTTACATTCCTGGTATTTTTATGTTTATTCTGTACAGCATTTTGTAGCAATGTTAATTGTTAACATTATTATGTTTCATCAATTAACCAATTAACTAGAATTGTATTTAAGGATAGTTAACTATGGAAATGGTGGATTCTGATGAAGTCTGGATATAATAGATGAAAGCGCGCTCAATCCCATTGTGCTTGTATGCTGTTTTGGTGTTCTAATAAATTTGTATTTTATTATCTGAAAATTTACACTTTTGTGTCACGACACGTACTGAGGAGGAGACCCTTCATGGTATATGCTTGCGGAGGTGTTTATGCTTTTGGTTTATTCTTTTGACGTGGAGAGGAGGTGAATTTAGTATACAGTATTTCTACGTACCCTCTATGATGCTGTAGCTCCCACACCTTGATAATGTCCTCCTCACAGACCAGGAAAAGGGGCAAGGTCTACATGAAGGCCTTAATTATAGCACTGCGTTGCCATGCCATTAGCTAATGGCAGTACAACCCAGCTGTCTGGATGCTGTTAGCAAGTGAGAGTCACAGATTGGTGTACAGGCAATCATCTGTTCATGAGCATTACCTACAAAAGGCAAGTTGCTGCCTATGGTAAAGAGGTCTGTGACGTTCTTCATGAAGACAGATTGTGATTTCCAAGGAAAACTTCAATGGATTTCTGCTCACAAAGGAGTACAGAACTATACCAGGCATGTCATAGAATTAACCATGTAATGGAATGCAGATGGGGGGAATGCAGTCATGGAAAATAGGAATTTCAACACTAGGTCTCAACAACATATCTTGGAATGAGATGTTGCTGTTAGTCTGCTGTCCACCACCTACAGTCTTCTCTTTTGGCTCTGTCTGCAGTGACATAGATTGCAGCTCTAGCCCCTGAGTCCCCCCAGCAATGGTCAGCTCACGTATGAATGCTACTGGATTGTCTGTTGTACAATAGTGACAGTACCTACTGGTGGATATAGCTGGCATATCACATCATGTACTGTCAGTGAGCCCCTCTCAGTCTGTGAATGTCATACGGGGTTAGTTCAAATACAGACCAGGTGTCCCTGACTGTTCCTGACATACTCTGGCTAGGTCACTGTGTACTCCACACCTGTATATCATTGCCTGACAGCCATGACTAGCATAACTTGTGACCCCCTGCAGCAGGACAGCAGGTTATAGGGAGTAGTAGTGGGAGGATACAGGCACTGCCTCAGCAACAATGGAGAACATCACTATCTGTGCAGTAACTGAGACCTGATTCAAGGCTCCAGAGAGCACCCCTGGAATACTAGGCTACAACTATTACCACACTTTTCGGCCATCAAACCAAGACCAAAACACTAAAGGTAGAGGAGTGTCCATATTCGCCAAGGATATTCCCACCTCCAAGCTAGTTGCCCAACACAATGCATCTGAAATTCACTAGGTGCAACTAACACTAGGTAAGACGGCAATCCAAATTGTAGCTTGCAACAGATCCCCCACCATGCCCCAAGATTCTCACTACACCTTTCTAAACATACTGGAAAATATTAAGATACAATCAAACATCCTAAAAATGGATGATTTCAACTACCCTGCCATTAACGGGGAAAACTACTCAGGTACCAACACCTTTTCCCAACGATTCTTGGAATTCATAAATTCTAACACCCTGGATCAACTAATCCATTGTCCCACCAGGGGCTCCAATATTCTAGACCTGGTCATTACCAACATGGGAGATAGATGCTAAACACCAGTGGTGACCCCCTCATTGGTCAGGTCTCACCATAAGCAAATCACCCTTGACATCCACATCTCACCCCCACCCCCCAGTAAGGAAACCTCCGTAAAAAACTTCTCCAAAGCCAACATCATGCTACTCAAGTCAGAAGTGACAAACTTCATAACACCCATGCAGACAGGAGCTGAAAGTTCGACTGCTGAATCCTACACTAAGGCACTGTATGAGTACATCCACTTGTGCATGAATGATGCCATCCCGAATAGAACCAAGGCACTCTCCTCCAGAAAAAGGAAGCCAATCTGGTAGTCTGCTGCCACAAACAAACTATACAACTGAAGGAAGAAACTGTTGCAGAAAAGAGGAAAATCCCAGGATGCAAAAAATCTCCTTTACCAGCCTCAGTAAGAAGCTGATATCCCTCATAAAATCCTCCAAAGCTAGTTACAAAAATAAAATTGCTAAAGATTCCAAAGACAGCCACAAGGCATTCTATAGTTATGTCAAGAATCTAAATGGCAAATTCTCAGATCTGCACTGAGCTACAACAGAATGACATTAAATATACTGATCCCAAGGATATTGCCAATATCCTGGCAGATCAATTTAGTGTCATCTTCACCCCCCTCTCACCCTCTAAAGGGCCCATCTCAATACCAAAAGATTGCCAAATTCCGGTAATCATGGCCACACAGGTAGAAACCGCACTCTCCAAAGCTAGGAATACAGCATTCATGGGACCAGATGACATCTCAGGCTGTGTACTACATGAACTACAAAATGAACTGGCACTTCTCCTAAGTGTCATGTTTAATCATGGCCTCACCTCGGGCTACATGCCCACTTAGTGGGGCACAGCTACAGTTATTCCACTCCACAAGGGGAGATCCACCTTGGATCCCCGGAACTACCGTCCCATCAGTCTGACAAGCCTGATCTGCAAGGGCATGGAACTTATAAACAAAGACATTGGCAACCTTCAAACACTGGACCCCACCCAGTTTGGATTCGTTAAGGGCCGATCTTGTCTCCTGAACCAGACTGACTCCTTCAAATCAATCCCCAGAGCTGTGGATGAGGGTAAGGCGGCCCACACAGCCTATCTTGTCCTCACCAAGGCCTTTGACACCATCCCCCACTCTGGAATCATAGATAAACTTACTAAGCTGGGCATAAATCCCTACGTCACCCAATGATTTGCCAACTGGCTTACTGACAGAACCAAGACTGTAAAAGTAGCCAGCTCCAAATCCAGCTCCAGCCAAGTGAAAAGTGGAGTACCTTAGGGTTCAGTCCTGGGACCGCTCTTGTTTGGCATCTACTTCTCTGAAGTGCAGACTAACATTAAGGGACTCTGGCTAACAAAGTTTGTAGATGACTGCAAAATGGGAGCCATTACTGAATCCCCAAATGATGTGGATGTTCTACACAAGGGCCTTACAGAAACAGATGCTTGGTGCTGGAGCCATGAGCTCAAAATTAATGCCAAGAAATGTATAGTTATCCCCATTAGGAAAAACATGTACCCATGAATTACCACATAGGTGGCAGTACACTAAACACCTAAAGTGTGATGAGAGACTTATGGACACAGGTGGACAGTGGTCCCACCTTCGATAACTACATCGCCACAACAGTCAGGAAATCATTCTATGTACCACACCTCATCACTAAGGGCTTTTCATCTAGAAAAATGGAGGTCATTGTCCCACTGTATTCATCCCTCATTAGACCCCATTTGGTATCTACCTTACAAGACATCTGCAACAGCTGGAAAGGCCGCAGAAATACCTCACTAAAAGAATCATAGACATAAAGCAGATGCCCTATGCTGACCATCTAAAAAAACTCCAACTATACTCTGTGGCATATCGTCTACTCAGAGGTGATCTCTCCTTAACATACAAGGCCCTGTCAAACCCTGAGGTGTTGGCCATGCTTCACTTAAAGAAATCCAAATCCCTCAGAGCCACACACTCCAGGGATCTAAACCTTGTCATCACAATGAACAAAACATGCTGGAGGGATAGGTTCCTGACCCAGAGACTCCCCATACTCTGGAATAGACTGCCGATACATGTCAAGCAGAGTACCTCTTTGACAATCTTCAAAAGGAAAATTGACGATTGGATGGGAGATAGGAAATTCACCCCAAGGATCACTTCAGTCACTCTGCTAGACAGCGATCCAGGGAAGTAAATATTGTGGGAAGAGATATCCAGAGAATTGTTATGGCTAGGCTTGTATAGGCCCTAGGGCCAATAGCCTAGTAACAACCTATGAAGCTATGAACATTTTGAGCATACAATGTAAGGGAATTAATACAGTAACATATATAAATGTACCATTACTGTGTTCCAAGGGGTCTGGCATGTCACAAACACATTCTCCACACTCTGAGGGCACCCATTACATATTGTCCAACTGGTTTCCAGGCATCCACATTTGTCTGTGATGGGGTTCACATATATCAGGCACATGTACGCATTCCGCAGACATCAGGGTAATGCAGATGTTGGACACCTACGGGGAGGAAACCCTACATCACATATGCACTGCTCTCAGTTATTGTGTAGCACAGATGTTGCTGGAATGTCCACATGCACTTGTAGTACCACTCAATTATTTGTCACATGCTGGCTGTATGACATGGTACTGTAACATTGCCCATAGGGGACACACCAGTCAATGTGAGTGATGGTTGTGGATGCATAACAACACAGTCTGTCACAGCACACAGACCATAAGTTGGATACCTAGGATCATACAAGGTTACTAGGCTATGGGCTCTGAGCCCCCATATGCCTAGGCCACATGTTAGCCCGTGTGCATGCAAGGCAGCACCTGATGCCCCAGTCCAACAGGGACACAGGTGGTATCCCATGGGTGTATGTACAGTTAATCATCCAGTTATCCAGGTTCTGCCTGCAAAGGTGTAAATAGCTACCCTGCCTGATGTGGACAGGGTGACCATTCCACAGTCAGCTGAATGTGCGGGGCACACATTTCAGCCATCAAGAAGACCAGTTGATGTCACACACCAGGTTGAAGGCATGTATGTGTGTGTTAATAAAGTGGAGCTTGAGTTGCACTTGTGCAGCAGTCCCAATAATGTGGAGTCCATGATTGCCTTGCATGCCTGACAGAGATCACCTCTGAGGATTATGTATGAAACCGGGTAGAGGGTTGGGCTTATAGCCTATCTGTGTATGGTAGATGGTCGTGGCCCTGGTACTTCCTGGTGGGGAACCTCTGTGTTGACCCCAGCTGCTGCATGTGCTGTGTGAGGTGAATGATGAATGGGGCATTTTACACAATAATGGGCCTTATTATGAGGAATACAGGGATGTTCGGACCCCATGTCCCTGGATGACATACCCGTAGGTATGATGTGGGCCATGTAGAAGGTTTACCATACAACAGAAGCAACACAGTGGTGAAATGTCATGTTGCCATTGACCTGTGTGCACAGATCCCACACAAATTGCATTACTAGGATGTTGCTAGTACTGTGATAATATGTGGGGGCATCACTATCCCCAAAGGAGTTGACACTGCATGTCCTGGTATGTGTCCTGAGGCCATGTTTCTGGCGCCAGTCATGTATCTGCATGAGACCCTCCTAGGCAGATGTCCACATCACTATGGAATCTGATGACAGCACACAGCAAGCAGTCATCTGCGGACATGGTCAGCCATTGGCCAGTGGCTGTGTCCTGTACCATATACATATACATCACACATAACAGAGGCCCAAACACAGTCCAACAGGTTATGCTGCTAGTTATGGGTCAACCACTTGGAGTGGATTCCCCCATGTGGATTAGTTGGGTCATGTCAGTGCGCTAGTGTGGTACCCCTATGGTAACATATGGTGTGATGCATACTTAGGAGTGTGTATGTATTATGGACAGATGGGTTATACTGTCAAAAACTTTGTCCATGTTAAGGTTGGCAGTGTGCATTGTCACCCCCCCATCCATGGCTTTAATGACTGTGACAAATAAGTTAACCTAGTGTAACAGACATGATCCCTTACTTGACAAAGCCTAACTGTGCATGATGGAGTGTGTGGAGGTCACCAATGTCCCTGTTAATGAGGTGCACTATAAACTGTGCTATGGCCTTGCAGAACAGCCGAGTTAGGCTGATTGGTGTATAATGTGACAGATTGGTGGATGCACCACCAATGTGTAAAGGGGTGACAGTAGTTGCCCTTCAAATGGTAGGGACAAAGGCGGTAGTCAGGCCTCCTTTGAATACAGTGGCTTATGTTGTTACAAGTTTATGCTTGGGGTCATGTAGGATGCATCCTGTGATGTGATAGGCTCCCATGATGGATGTACACCATGACATTTACATGGTAGTGGTGACCTGTTCCCTACATATAGGAGAAGGGGCAGGTACTGTGGACATCCTGATGTACTGATGGGGGACAGGGGGTGAAGCCTACACTGACTCTGTCAGGCATCAAGTATGCTATATCTACAGCACTGGTATAGCTGGTGTCCTTGACCACCACAAGTGAGCAGATGCAGGTGCTTCCTATGATGTTGCAAACATATGTGCAGAATGGGAGATAATTGTCTGTAGTGGATGTTGACAGTGTGAGCTGTGGGTTTGCTGTACTGGTTTCCAGGAGTGATCCCAGTCACTTGTTCACACTAATGAGACATTGCTTGTAAATGGGCACCTGCCACTACTTTGTCTCAGACAGTGGTATGTCATCCCTGTTATAGACACATATGTATTGCAGATGTCCACCAGACAGGTGTATATATCCTTGCAGAAGATGATCTAGTCATGTCGGGTATACCTGACTCCATGCATTTATACAAATGCACATCTAGCATATACGTGTATGTGTGGATATTGGTGGCAATCTCTACAGAGGGGTTTGGGGGCTATGAAGCTGTGTATAACATCCCCCAGGAGGCTGTATTCCATTTTGGAGGTGTATGTATGTGTGACCCTAGCTAGACGGGTATTGTGGGAAATGGTGACTGCAAACATGACCGCATGATGGTTGCTTTGCCATGAAGGATGATACTGTGGGGATGCTGCAATGGTAATCTGTGTTGTTTAAGATCAGCTGCAACACACTTTCACCTAATGTGGGGGTAGCCCCTAGCTGCACCAAGGTGTTTGTAATTCCACTGTTGATGGCTCTCTGACAATTTGTGTGCTGGCATGGGTACATCTTCCAATGTATGCTTGGGTCATTCAAGTGAGCCAGTATCAGGGTACAGACCCAAATCAGAATGCAGTTTTTGAGGTCAATATAGGCAGGATGAGCTTCCTGGTCACGTGTTGGCTGGTAGCTAGCTATGATTTGAATAGGTGTGTTGCCAATGGTGAACTGCCCCTGTGGTGTCCCCTGTGTATCTTACAGTGTGGAGGCGTGCTTGTGTCTCATATATGCTGAAATCACATGTCCCATGCCATTTCCGCCCACACTTTGGGGTATGACTGTATGATAGGATGTTTGAATAGATAAGGCTGGGGTGCTCTCTGCACCTATGAACCATGTCTGTGTGACTGCACAGATGTCAGCATTTCCCAGGGTTAAGAATGCTTGCACTGACGGCAGAGTCATGTGTAGACACCTAGAGTATAGCAGCATAGCGTTCAATGTGTGCTGCACTGACAGTTGTATGTTGGTAGTGATAAACACACCACTTTTCCTAATAAAGGCACTATGGGGATATCAAGAACCATTGCCAGACACTGAAAGGCCAGTTGAGACATATGAAGGCCATCTGTTGCAGAGTATTGTGGTCTATTGAGCATATCATCCCAGGCTTACAGGTACTGCAACCCCCCCCGGCATATCACAGGATAAAGGGCCACATATTAAGGTCAATCATTTCCTGAATGTATTGCAGCATCAGTCTGGTTGACAGTGGAATGCTGCATAAGGCTGGGGACATACCTGCCTGCAACACATAATGCGTGGCTGTGGGACATGTGTGACCATGTTTGGTATGTGCTGTGTACGGCTGTGGCATTCATGTGTGGCTTTGCCTTGGAGGTCTCCTTTGTTTGTGGATGTATATGTTGAGGTCCTCCACTGCATGTGTGTGTGTGTGCGTGTGTGCGTGTGTGTGTCTGTGTGTGTGTGTGTGTGTGTGTGTGTGTGTGTGTGTGTGTGTGTGTGTGTGTGTGTGTGTGTGGGTGTGTAGGTGTGGGTGGTGTGTGAGGTGCACTGATTGTGTTGACAACCTGTTTGGGGACAGATATGCGGCCTTGCCAGGGCAAGTGCATGGACTGAGGGTTCCTACTGTCATTGCATCTCTCACACAGTGTGTTCCTTGGTGGTGTTTGTAGATTGTTGTCCATCCATATACATGAGGCAGGTGCTACACTGTGCCAGGACACCCATATCAACCAAACAGCAAGGCAGGTGAAACTATAGGACACTGTCCAGCCATATAGTCCAGAATCTGAGGAAGGCCAGGGAGACTTAAGGGGTGGGCCTACAACCCAGGTGCTTACTACAACAGTAGGGGGCTGACACCACAGCATACCATGTAGACAGGCTATGGACAAGGAGTAATAGGTGCAACAAGTAAATGCCTTTGAACACCTCATAGCACATGCAGCAAGTAGCATGAACATCAGGATCAGGAGGGCAATGCATGATGTATTGCCTCTATGTTGCTGATAACCACATACATACTGCAATGATAGATGGTGGGGTATAATGTGAAAGTTAGTGGTGGGTAGTGTTGGCAAATGTGGATGTGCAGAGTGTGTTCATAATATTGAGCAATGTATGTGGTCCTGTGATGCGTTCCCTTCTTTATGTCTTTCAGGAGGGATGCATAGACACCACAATTCACCTTTCTCAGAAGTTGAGACCTTTGCTTTTATTGATGCCCTGAAATTCCATCACCAGGTGCTGTTGACAAGGACTCACCACAACCAGCAAGAACGCACTGCACTGTGGGCAGACCTCGAAGAAATGGTGAATGATGTGGGCCACCAGGACTGGAGCTATGAACAGGTCTGCCACTGTGCTACAGATATAATACATCATGCATGGCAAAGGGCAGCAGCTGTGGCCAGTGACCATGGTGGCATGGGGAGAGGGCCTACTACACAACCCCCACTCTCAGCCACAGAGGAGTTCCTTGCAAACCTGGGTTCAGCCACCAGCTCACAGGAACCTATCACAACATATATCATGGAGGTGGGTGGCACAGATTCCACAGCCGAGGAGTATCCAGGTAAGCCTCCAGTGGTCATCACGTTAATACTGTCACATTCATAGTGGCGGCCTTTGCATACCTGTACACATATATGTCAGGTCAATCTGCATTTGTGGGTGGGGTTTGGTAATGCACACATGTGCACACATTTTGTGAATGTCAGCAATTTGTGTAGTATCACAGTTTGTACTGTACATGTTGATAAATGCAAGTCTATATTAGGAAATCGAAAGTTCAAGAGAGTGAATGCTCTTACATCAACTGCAAATAAGTGAAACCACAGAATGTCGAACATCTGGAACAGCAATTTGTTTCCCAGGGAAAAAATCTCTGGGCCATTGTCGGGACTTTGTTGTTTCCTCCACCAATCTCGGAGTTGTTATATTTAAGTAGCCCCCCCCCAATTTATTTTGACTGTGGATTTTTTATTTTTTTTTGGAGCAGCGAAAATTGCTGTTCTGTACATTTGACATTGTGTGGTTTTGGTTATTTGATGTTGATGTAAAAACATTTGCTGTTTTGAAGTTTTGATATAGACCCGATAAATGCACATATTATCCTGTACCAATACCACATGTGTGTGTGCTGACAATACCTTTATATAGGTGCCGCTGGTGTGGCTGGGGACCATCATTCTGTAGCTGGTGAGTGTGGAGCTGTCTTGTTATGGCTCCTCTATAACCTAGGCATGTTAAGGACTGACAATTTGCCATGGAGACTACTGTTAAACTTAACCATATTGCAATATGTGCATGTTCACTTGTGGTGGAGTTTACTGCAGTGCATCACATCGGTAATCACAGTAGCATATTTGCAGGAGCTGTAACATTGTAGCACATATTTTTGTAAAGGTTTAGGCAGTCTGCTATTCAGGGGTGCAGTACTATTGTGTAAATGGGTGCACTGTGTTTTAGGTGAAGGTCCATCACATACTCTGACTTGACACATACCCATACCTCTCAACCTTGAAACATCAAAAATCTGGACAAGGCCCATGTAAAATAGGTACAAATCTGTACGCTGTTTAACATAAAATTTGCATACATAATTATGTAGCCCCACCCACTCCAGTGGAATTGTAGGATACCAACTTTCGTGCAAACCGAAGAACAGGCAACCAAAATATGGCACCAGATCAGAGTCCCTCTGCAGCCATTCCAATGTCCCATTACTTGGCTACTTTGCCCCATTTACCATAAACACTAATGTATGCATACTGCTTTACTTCTAAAATGATTATTTGGATTTTATTTTTACACTTTACAGCGCAATGTACAAACACCAATAGACATCTGTTAAACAAAGCAATACGGTCTCGCAATGAAAATAAACTTGGCATTAAACCTTCTCTGCCCTTGAAACTCACATTCATTAAAATTGCATTGAAACCTACACCACATCCAAAGAAAATGCATCTGGCCAGTGGTGGATAAAGATTACCTTTGGGTTGTTTTCAAATCATTGGCCCCTTGCACACAAAACAAGAAACTTACATGTGTTCTTTGATACACCTTTCTTCCTGACTTTAGTAAATTATATTCCTTGTATAATACAGCACACTTGTTAGACAGAGTACATTTTAAATGTATTGTTTGAACATTTTTTCAGTAGGCAATGAAACAAAATGCATGAAACAGTAATGACAAAACTGCCCAATTCAGAACATTTCCATCATAAAAGTCTACTTCCACACACACACAATATACATATAAAAATAGAATGACAGTAGTGTAAGGCATAGGCATCTTGCACAGCTTCTTGCACTCATTTTCAATTTAAGCTTTTTTTTTTTTTGGGGGGGGGGCAAAATGCCAAAAACCAGGGACACATTTTAAACATTGCATGTATAATTTTGGAAAGTTGCTAGAATAAAATGTTGCGTTACTAACATGCATTTCATTGACAAGTCTTGAACACAAGACTCTGTGCACTGCCGTCAGAACAACATACCACTATGCCAAATAAGCAGCTTGTTTCCCAAAGCATAGGAAGACTGAAACTTAAATGGCTATCATTTAGTGAATTCAGTTCTCACTTCTCACCATAGTTTTCAACCTCTTAGCACAAAAAACTGGACAAAGCCAACAATGGGGGAACACAGCCCCAAATTAGGTACAAATTTCAAATACTGATCTTATAAACTTAGAAAATTGCTAGATTAAAAGGTTTTTGTTACCATTTATTTTCTGAAGAATATGAAGTCTGAAAATGCCTGTCATTATTCAATAAATTCAACCTTCAGTGATTTGTCACAAACATCCTAAAACCACACAGAGTTTATGAGGAACAGAACAAAATTAATTCACAAGTGGTGGTGGCTAGGGACATTTGTTTTTTTATCCTCTATACCCAGGGTACAGAGTTTGAGCCCAAGTACCTCCAGCCACCAGGTGTATTATAATGGGGATATTTTCACACACACACACACATAGATTTCAATATTAATGTAGCTATAGATATTTTTAAATATCTATAGTAGCATAAAATACTGCAACTCACTACAGGTTTCTACTGAAATTTAGTGGAACGAAGGCAGATTCTGGCCTTAAGAAGGTAAGAAAATAAGGGTTAAAGAGAGAATAAGTTACTCCAAGTTCACACACTCTGTATATATATATATATATATATATATATATATATATATATATATATATATATATGTATATATATATATATATCTGCTGTAACACAGTTTACCTTCCGGATAAGAACACAGTTCAAAGCTTTATTCTAACAGATCCAAATACTATTATAATTATGTAGGTAGCTTCTCCTAACAGCTCCTAAACAACCTTTCTTTCTTTTCATCTTCTGAATATGTTACGTAAATGCAGACCATTCTTCCATTCACAGGGTAGTCCTTCAGACTGCCTTACACCAAACACTCATTGTGAACTCTGGCCTCCACTCTTCAACGTTTCCCAAGACCTTGCAGGCCATGAATCTATCTCCAACTCATGCTTCTGCTTCTCATATACTCTCTGGGAAAACTCATTGCCACGTGTCTATCTTCAACAAGCCCTCTAAGAATTGTCTTTACATTTAACGAATCTTGAGCTAACACTTAGAAGATTATGTTTATGTAATTATTCAAACCCAAATGCACTAAATATGACAGCAAGGAGATGTATGGTATAGCTGTACAGAGCATTTCATTTAAGTGCTTAGTAATGTGCATTTTAAATTGTATGGATGTTTTTCAGCATTCGCTCTGCAGTTGCCTTCCACCATGTGTGCTATCCATTCTGTTGTACAAATAACAAGTTACCATACTAGAATGTTCAGTTAAAATTTGCTGATAGAACACCTTTAATTTTTATAAATATTTTTACAATTAAAACAGTTGCCACTTAAAAGCATCCAGCACGCGCACGCGCACACACACACACACACACACACACACACACACACACACACACACACACACACACACACACACACACACACTCCGCTTGAAAGCAAGCAGCAGCATTGGAAATTTACGCACCGTTACCTTCTCATTACACAAAATGTCTGTTCAAACGAAAAGCAGCAGCATTTGAAGTTTCCGCCCGTTACCTAACAATCCAAACTGACAGGCTCTAACGACCCTTACAATCCAAACTGACAGCCTCTAACATCCGTTCGAACACATTTCCCGATGGCGCATTTGAAGTTTCAGCCCAGCCGGCATTTGAACAGTAGCCCACTTGCAGCATTTGAACAGCCCAGACAGAAATTTATGCAGAGCTTAATTCCAAATGGCTGGTAGCACTGACGGTGCTGACATCATCGTGCACGGGATGACGTCAGCCAAAGCAGCGCGAAATGTAAAAATAAAGTGAAAAAAAATCGGAAATGATGGGGTGTCACTCAGGAATCATGGCACCTCATAATTTGGACCCCAAAACTCAGTAAAAACCGAGTAATTCAGGATGGTTGGGAGGTCTGCACGTACCTCACAGGTCTATAGTACTAACAACATTAACTGGATGTAGCTGCACTGCATGTTGTTGAGGGCATGTCCAGAGGGTGTCTGTTGTGGTATGATTGTGTGTTGTGCATGGCATCAGTCAGAATGTGTGGTCTGTATAATGCCTTTGTGGCACCTCACCTGTATGTATGTGTGTGTGTGTGTGTGTGTGTGTGTGTGTGTGTGTGTGTGTGTGTGTGTATCAGCAGACTTTATAGTACATGAATTAATGTTTTCATGTTGTCTTCCCCTCACAGGTGACCATGGGGGTTGGAGTGTGTCCCCCTCACAACCTGATGTCAGTGTCTCATCGGACTCTGATGATGATGGTGGCCATAGTGAGGCACAGGTGGGGTTGTTGGGGCTGAATGTGTCCCATTGGTTGACATCCCACTTCCACCCCCAATTTTCCTACACACAGTCAGTATGCTCACACATACTCAGTCCCCAGCAGCCACATATGTTGGGCAGTCAGAGAGTGGGGGCATTGAACAGGGGAGTGTGCTGACTATATTATCTATGACTCCAGACACTAACCATAGCCAGAGAGCTGGCAAGGTCCCACACAGGCAGATTTACAGGGGTGCTCAAAGGAAGACTGCTGCCCATCCAGCACCTGTCAGAGGTGTCACAGCATGTGTCATCCGATGCAGGTTTTAGTCCATCATGGAGGCACAGGCATGTTGTGAATGGTCCACCAGACGGATGTTCAGGGTCATGGATGCCACACTGCCTGGTATGCATGACTCCCTCCATGAAATTGTTGATGTCTTACGTCATTTTGTTGATGTAGTGGATAGATGGTGGGGAGAGACATTGTCAGTCCTTAACTGTGCAATGTCTGTGCTGGAACATGTGATGGGAGTAGGGCGTCAGACATGTGGACGTAGGTCAGCAACAACATCAGTTGAGAGTCCATGTGGCCATGCACAGTACTAGCAGTACCACCTGGACTACTGAAGGGAGGGTGCTGTCCTCACCACAACTTGGCAGGCCATGGGCACGTGGTCCTGAACAGTCCCATGAGGGACACAGACCCAACAGACACTGGTCACCATCAGAAAGTAGTACTGCATCTGGACCTGGCCATAGTGGTGACAGTGCCACTCCTGGAAGAACCAGTTCCTGTGTTCATGGACAGTGACAGTGAACTGTACATTCTGCCATGTACAGTCCACAGCTGTCCAGCATACTCTTATATAGGACTGGCACATGGCTTGACTATGTGGATGCACGCACTCACACATCACTGTCACATGCAGGTCACCAACAGAGACACACAACTCCTCTACACGGCCCAGCTGAACAGCACCCCTCCAGACACACACACACACACACACACACACACACACACACACACACACACACACACACACACACACACACACACACACACACACACACACACACACACACACACACACACACACACACACACACACACACACACACTCAATGTCAACTGTATGGCACAGCCTAAGCCTTTGGCAACCCCACACCACACCCTGTGCATATGATGATACCTGTGCCACATCCCTGTTATCCACACCATTGATGCAGGGACATGCTAATATGTGTGTGTGAGGCACAGGGTGGATATAGTACAGGTAACGGCAGTTTGTAGTGCAGTAGTGTTATGTCCTGTAAGGTGCTGTCTGATGGCAATTGTCATGTGTACACATCAATGTGTATGTACCTTTGTGCCATGATGCTTTATTGTTGTTAGTACTGCTGACTGATTGTCTGACAGATCTTATTCTGTTTCTGTTCCAGGTATCTGTGTGTCTAAGTCATGTGGACCTGCTGCCATTACAGAAGCTCATGATGGCATAGTGGCAATGCAGAGATGTTTTCCTTACCAAGATATGGCTGTATATGTGCATGTTTACCTAGGTGCATATGCGTGGAACAGTGTGTGAGGGACAATGGAGGCAGACAGATTAATCTTGCATGCATACCCCTTGACACAGCATGCTACTCTTGATACATATCACCTGGGAGTTCTGTAGGATCGCACGTTCATAGGTCCATAGAAGGTTACTAGAGCACTGGCCCTGGGTCCCTTACAAGCCTAGCCATTACTTAATCCCCAACAGAATCATTGATTAGCATCTGTTGCCCCTGGCATTGATGGACACATGTTGGACCCCTGGGAGAGATTTTTATTTTGCCATCCACTCATCACAAATGCACTTGATGAGGGTAATATCAACTGCTTGGTACTCAGTTTGACATGTATGGGAAGTGCATTCCTGAGACAGAGCAGCCTCTGGGAGACAAATCTGTCTCTCCAGCAGGTTTTTTGCTGTTGCATATGTGATTCAGGCCTGTTGTGCTGGTAATATGCACAGAGTTAGACTCACATATATAGGGCAGCTGTTAAAGGGCTGAGCACAACATTGCCATATAGGCATGCCACAACCCACCTGTGGACAACCTGTCCAATACCAAGTGGGGCACTACTGATTCGAGGCTGTCTGCCTGGAACAGGTGTTGGAGGTCAAGGATAACCTTTATGGGTGTTACCAGAACCTTTCCAGTTGCTACAGATGTCTGCATAGGTACATACCAGACTGGCCATGATGATAATGTATTGTTGTACTGACTGAGGACTATACAAAGGTAATGTCCACCTTTTGTCTGGATGCAGTTCCTTTACCTATATGGTGAACCATGTCCAAGCCTTTTCTGACCACTGCCACTACTTGATGGCTGAATGCTACAGTGTTATTAACCTGAGTACCCAGGTCTGTCAGTGCAATTTGTATGTTTATGGGGTTGCCATTGATGTGGGAAATAGTGGGGCCATGTCCTTGCCATATGGTATGATGGTACTGTTTTCTGTATTCAACTTGAGGCCAGGACCTTGGCACCATTCCATATCCACTGTATGGCCCCACTGCAGTGTGTTAACATCAGTTTGTGGATCAATGACAGACAGTACACCACTTAGTTGCCACAGCCTTAGATGGTACCTACATATGTGGGTTTTGGCAGCTAGCATTCATGCCTAGATAGATGTGGGTCATTGGGAGCAGCAGCTACTCACAGGGCCTACACATGTCTACATATTGCACAAACATAGACAACACAGAGTAGGGTTGCCAACTTATCAAATGTAGAATGTGTGACACGTCTTGTAGTATTGTGACAGTTGGCAGGACATACTATACCCAAGGCAAGTGCAAAAGACAGGAATTCCCTTGGTTTGCCAATATGATAGCTTCTTTGTGTCACGTTACCTTAGGTTATGCTATTTCTCATAACATTAAGGTGCTTCTGATGCAAAAGAAAGTACTTTATGCAACTAGTAGACAATGTTAGAAAATGTTTGTTGTCCTACACTCTGGGGACCTCTGTATTGTTGGAGTCATTGTTACAGGTCACATCTAGCCAAACATGGACTGCAACCTTCAGGGTGGGACAGATTGTGGCTGTACCTCTCACCTCTACAGATTTCTGCAGAATGTCCTGATGTTTGCCACATATTTTTGTTCCGTTTGTCATAACTATGTGGTTTTCTTGTAAATTAGTGTGAAATCATTAAAGACTGATGTTACACGAGACTGACAGATATTTTCCTGTCAGACTTCATACCCTTCAGAAAATGTATGTGAATGCACAACCTGTTATGCTATCTACTTTCTATGTTTGTCACAGCAATATTTAAAGATTGAGCCTAAGATTTGGCCTTTGTCCCACTTTTCTGTATGGCTTTATCCAGATGTCTTTGGCTAAGGCATTGAGAGGTATGGTGATGGCTGAAACACAGTCACACTGCTGCAAGGGGATATAGGTATGTAGACACACACACACACACACACACACACACACACACACACACACACACACACACACACACACACACACACACACTCATGAACTGCCCTTGTTGAGAGCAGAACCTCTGTCTGTCTAGTTTTACATATGATAGTGCTATATGTAGTGCATGTGCCACGGTGCTTATATAGTTTTGCAGTGTCTGCCACTAATATTCAGATGGATGACATCTGCATGTGCTGTAAGGATTGCCACTGGGGAGTTAACACACCCTTAAAATGGTATAGCCATCTCTCTCACACACTGCTGCAGGGGACATGCATTCCAACACACACATGCACAGAGAGTTGCCAGCTTTGAGATTAGTGCGCCTATCTATCTAGTTATGTACACTATAGACCGCTGTATGTATTGAATGACGACAGTGCTATCGTGTTTGAAAATGACTAAAGTGGATGACATCTGTAGTCCCTGAATAGATTGGTGATTGGGGAAGTTAACAAGGTGGAACAGGCACACAAAATGTTATTACCATTTTGCGCGCATGCGCACACACACACACACACACACACACACACACACACACACACACACACACACACTGTGCTACAGGGGATATGCATACACAGACAAATACACTCACACAGTTGTCAATATTGAGATGAAAACCCCTACCTATCTGGTTGTATGTACTACTACTATGTACCTATCGTGTCACCACAGAGTTTATATGCTTGGGGCATACCTCTCAACCTCTGAGAACAATAAATCTGGACAAAGCCTTCAATAATGGGGGGATAAAGACCCAAAAATAGGGACACTTTTTACACATTGCTCTTACAAAGTTAGATAACTGATAGAGTAACAGGTTTTTGCATTAGCATTAATTTTGTGAATGGTATTATGTCTGACACTCAAATGTCTGTCATTATTTTCTGACTTCAACTCTCAATGAATTGCCAGGAAAATCACAATTTTATGAGAAACAGACCAAATATATGAGTTCTGCAAAACTCTGGACATTTGAGAGGTATGGTCTGTAGTGTGTCAAATGCTGCATCTAAGGTGGATGACATCAACAGACCCTATAAAGTACTGCAAATGGGGGGGGTCAACAGGCTTCAAAATGGTATAACCAACATACACACACATGGGGGATATGCTTTGCACACACACACACACACACACACACACACACACACACACACACACACACACACACACACACACACACACACACACACACACAGTTGGCAGTATTGAGATTAGAACCTCTACCTATCTAGTTGTATGGAGTATAGTGCTACATAGCTATCACATGTGCCACAGAGCTTTTATCCCTTGAAAGTGTTCAACAGTGCATCTAAGGTGGATGACATCAGCAGACCGTGTAAATTAGTGCAATGGTGGATTAACAGGCCTTAAGATGTATTGGTATTGCACACACATACACACAGCCACAATGGAATATACTTATACACGCACTGAGTTGCCATTGTTGGGAGTAGAACCATTAGTTATCTGTCTACACAATAGTCTATGTATATATTGCTTGTGCCACAGCCGTATGTGGCTGGAGAGTGTGTAAATGTGCATATAAGGTGCATGACATCAGCAGGTCCTGTAAATTAGAGAAATGGGAGGTTAACATGTCTCAAAATGTATTGGCATTGCACACACATAGGCAGGAAATACACACAGCTGCAAGGGGATATACTTATACACACACTCACTGAGTTGCCATTGTTGGGATTAAAACCACTACCTCTCTAACTGTCTACACTATAACACTATATACTTATCACATGCACTATGGGACTTACAGAAGTGGAGAGTGTCTGGCACAGCTGTTGGGGTGGATGACACTAGTAGCTTCTGACAGGGAAACAACTGTTGTAGAGAACACTAGTCACATGGCCAAAACATGGGTGGGCATTACACAGACATAGGCCTGTTGGGTGTTTGTATTCTGCTGTATGTGCAATACACGCACACACACACACACACACACACACACACACACACACACACACACACACACACACACACACACACACACACACGTACACACACACACACACACACACACACACACACACACACACACACACACACACACACACACACACACACACAGTGACTGATGTGAGATTACAACCCCTCCCTACCTACTATTACACAATGGGACTCACCATAGTATTTGTACTTGCCACTGGTTAAAATTGGTGTATATGTGGCTGTGGTAGTACATCACTCTATGCCTTTAAGGGTCTCTCTCTGTCTCTCTCTCCCTCTATCTCTGTCTCGCTCTCTGTCTCCCCCTCTCTCTCTCCTTCTGTTCTTGCCTGTCTATAAATTATATGTTTGTATATGTTACCTATATATCTGTATGTGTATCACACTTTAGATCCAGATAAATCTTATATGTACCACATACGGATAGATGAGGTAAACAGATCTGATAGGGTGGGGATAGACAGTTAAGGTGTCCATCGGTGTCTGTATAAACAGGGGATATATGTGCATCCCAGTTCTATAGTCAGATGTGGGTTCAGACATGGGCGGAAAGCAATTCCAGGCCAGACCTACCTGTACTCTGGTCCAGGATTTTGTGTGCTAAAGCCGATTGGCTGATGAACCTGTGTAAACAGTCCAGAACCTCACTGATATACTGGCTGAGGGATCTCCTGGCTATGTACTATCCTTATTAACTGAGTCATATCTAAGGTAGGTACAGAGTGTTTTGGACTGAGCAGAGTTTTGCATAATATGTGAGGTACATTTTACACAGCACTGTGATGCCCTGGTATGTCAGTGGAAGATCAGTATAATTTAATGTGAGGAACTGCTGACAGACATTTGTCTATTGACTCCATACACTGCAGGGAACTCATGCTACTGCATGAATTGTTCTAGTCTGCACATTCTACATTTCTCTGGTTAGTGGTTCCTCCTTCTCCTTATATGTGGGCCTTTGTCCTGCTCTGTTACAGTTGTAGGCTTTGTCAACAGTTGCTGCTCTTATGTAGTTGTAGTTATGGTGTGACTGGGGGTAGAAGTCGTAACATCACACACAGGGTTATGGTCTTCACACCTCTGACTTTACCTGTTTAGCAGGTTGACCAACATTGTGCCCCATACATCTGCCCTGGTCCTCAGACAGTTTGTGTTGCACTGTTATTATAAGGCTACATGTTGTCCATACCTCTCAAATTGATACAGCCAGACATCTGCACAGGGCCATGAACAACAGTCAGACACAGGCCCAGACATGGGGACAGGATCTTAATATTGCTCTTCCAAACATTGAGAGTTGGTGGAATTATTTTGTGTTAGCTTGCATTTTCTTATGGGCATGAAGTCTGCATCTCAACTGCCTGTCATTGATGTTTTCACATCAACCTTTATTGTTTTGCCAATAGCTTGCCAGACAAATACAATGTTATGGGAAACAGAACAGATATATGAGGCATACATGTGGACATTCTGAGAAACCTTGTCATGCATGAGGTATGGATAATGCCCACTGGCTTGTTGCCAGTACTAACACAGTTATGTGGCAGCCTTTATATTCTGGTGCTAGACTGACTTGTCACAACCTGCTGTTCTACTAGATACCGTCTAGGTTACTCAGAGTCATGTACTGTCCATATCTGTGGTCCCCTGTCCCTCTGTTGTCCAACTTTCCTGCAGTAACAAATATTGACTTCTGGACAGTCTGTAGAACTATTGTAGCCATAGCTGGCATACAAAACAGTAGGCAAGGTGTCAAAGGAAAAAAACTTCAAAGACCAATTCACGCAAGGTTCAAGTATGGCACCCTTGATTACTTGCAGCAAGGAGACAAAGCATGCAGATACAGGATTTGTCTTAATTACTAGTGAGCAGTATGCTACTTTTATACAGTTCTTTCCATGTTACACAGAAATGTTGCTTCTATTGCTGATGTAGTTAGACACAGCTTTCTGTATCGTTCTACAGAAAATGTTACTTAGATTTCCTGCTGACATGTTCAGATTTAAAACTCACTATGTGTTAAATAGAAAATGTTACTTAGATTTCCTGCTGACATGACTGGATTATTGTTGATTTACAAAAACATTTGAGAAAAACAACCTGGCCTTGGGGCTTATTTTTAGCCCACCACAATCTTTCAATTCTTCAATTGTGCAGTTCTAATATATATGTGTTACATTTTACCTAGATTCAAGGTACATTTCTAGCTTAGGTACAAGTAATGCTGACTACGGTTTATACTTTCAAGCAGCCTTTGTTTTCATTATCAATAGCTTCAGCACTGTGTACTTTCTCATGGCATAAGCAGAAAATCAATAACTCTTTGTTAAGTCTCATGACACTAGTGGAAATGAAACACTTCTTATTATTTAGCAGAAATCAAATGCTTCTTGTTAATTTCCATGGCATAAGCAGATCATAGCTGCACATATTTTCATGACATAAACAGGATTGGAGTGTCTCTAGTAGCTGTGCAAATTCATGCAGTGTGAACAGAATAAATGTATTAACCCTTTTAAACCTCAAATGCACTAAGCATGCATATTACTAATACATATTTTTCTAACATTTCCCCCCTTTTAATACTTTTATTCTACTTTCAAAATAAGCATAAACAGTTTTTTTTTCTCTTCCCCTAACCTCTTCCTACTCAGGATTTGCATTTAAGAGAGTCATTCAGTTTAAACTTATGAAAGCATTTTCAGTTTTTCAATAATTCTTCAAGTTCAGCACCTTGGTATAAGGTTTCTGAAACTGACATCTATAAAGTCTTTAATCAGTCATTTCATGCTGGGGATGCAGCAGCACACACATACCACCAGCAGGATCATTCCTACACAGATGGCAATCAGGATGTTCATCAGGATACTGCCCCACCCCCAAACAATCTCTGGAAAAAGTCCGTCAATGGATTTGGTCCTGGCTTGGTCATAGCCGACACTTGCTGAATTACCTCAAGGTGATTGTCTATCTCGTGCTTGTGGTCAGGAATATACGACCAGCACTCCTCCTGGATTAAATGAAGTTGAGAGCCATGCAGTTTTGAAGAACTACAGTTCTCATGGCAGTCAGTTCATCAGTCACCACTTCTAGGGTAGAAAAGGTTGCATTGCTCTGTATTTCGAGAAGTTTAGACAATTTTCTCAGTTCCTAGATTGATTTTATTGCTCCATATGCTGGCAGTACACCTGCCCATGAGATAATGGTATCACCCAAGTCCATATGCGACAGTCCATTTTTCCCTAGGCCCACAGCATGATGGTTTTTCCAGCCCACATTGATCTGCCCCACTGGATTGACAGGCTTCTTGATTTCTCGTCGAACATTCTGAATTTTCCCCTGAGGTAAAACTGCTGTGTGTCATATGGCGGGAACCAGGTACCCCAAATAACAACTGCCAGACCAATTCTCAGGTAACCACTTGTATGCTTTCCTACCACATACAAAATAACAGTCTTCTACTTTGGTAGTAACTTTACTATGTCCTGGCTCTGGATGAAACATTTTTTTGTCAACTATAATCAGTTGTTTATAAAGGTCAGCATTATGTTTTACTTCATCAGTTGTCCTATGCATCAGTTCAAAAAATGAATCATAGCTTGTGTTGCAATAGGAACATGTGTTATCAGTTTTATTGTAGCATCTATAGGGAAGAGTCACATTGCAATTGCTCCAACCCACCTGAACTGTATAATTTTTGTAAAAACACACAGTCCCCTTCTGTCGAACAGACAAGTGCAATGCTACTTTATCTTGTGATGTAACATCTGATGTATCATAGACTAAATTTTCCCAGGTCTTGTTGGCTCCTAGGGGGACTGAAGTTAACAATAACCCCCTGTATGCTGTTGGCAAAGCTGTGCAAATCCAGCAATTCGAAACATTGAAGGTCTCAGCATACACATATTTGATTGCCTAGTAAGTGTTGAAGTTTGGATGCCACTCTACGTGCAACTCTCCACGTTTATTCAGTTCAGTTTGTGTGGCTGGGAAAAGGAATGGCCACAGCAAAAAGATTATTGTCACTAGTACAGTCAACAGGATGATTATGCAATACTTCTGAGGAAACTGTTGTTCTGCATTCCTATTTTCTCCAACTCTTCCGAATAGGCACATATGGATCTTACTGGATTCTGTCATCTTTATTTCAGACATGCATTCTTACTCTCTGCCCTAATAGGACCTTCAGCATTAATGGTTTCTTCACTGGGGTTGAGACGGATCAGTCCTATTGATCTGACCCCCCTTTGTAGCCAGACTTTGTGCTGAGGGCCCCGATGGAGAGGTAAGATTTTTGTCCAGCTCAAAGTTCTTAACTAGTTTGCAGTGCGTCAGGTGGATCCACAAAACTCACTCTGCTATATTGACTGCAGTGGGTGTCAAAAGAAGCACCTGGTATGCACCTTCCCACCTTGGTGATGACCAGTTTTTCTTCTTTATATTCTTCACCCACACCCAGTCCCTGGGGATCACTGCCACTTCCAATGTTTCAGTTTGTTCTTTATCTGAAACAGAATTTGACTGCAACAAATGTTTAGAATTCAACAAATTTCTCATATATTCAGCTAGTGTAAGATCAGCCTCCTGGTCTGAGGACATGAGAAGTTTCCACTGGGGTGTATAATAAGCCCTTCCAAATAGTTTTTCAAAAGGAGTCCATCCTTTTGCAGTCGGAACAGTTCTCATGCTCAACAGTGCCAGGGGCAAACAATATATCCAGTTCTTCCCTGTCTCAGCTATTAACTTTCTTAATTTATTCTTTAATATTCCATTATGTCTCTCAACTAGCCCTGCAGATTGCGGATGATATGCACAATGATTTTTTAAAGAAATACCAAAATGCTTACTTAACTGCTGTATGGTTTGGTTTACAAAGTGTGTACCGTTGTCACTGTAGATCCTTTCCGGAATGCCGAATCTAGGGATGATTTCTTTGACAAGTACTTTTGCCACCGTGGCTGCATCTGGATTTTTGGTTGGAAAGGCTTCCACCCATCTGGAAAACATATCTACAATGACAAGACAATACTTCTTATTTTCACATTTGTTCAATTCTATGAAATCCATACAGATAGTGTGAAACGGATATGGTGGTGTAGGGAAACTCCCTTGCTTGGGCTTTAACACCCCTTGTGCATGATGTTTGTTACAAATTTGGCACATCAAACAAAATTTTTTAGAGTAGTTTGTAAATCCATACGTTGTGAACACCTGGTTCACCAGCTGTACCATCCCCCCTGTTGAGAAATGGCGCTGCCCATGGCTCAACAAAGCTGCATATCTAAACAAATTAGATGGTAGTATCGGTTTCCCTTCTTTAGAGATGTACAGCTCCTTTTCGAGAATTGCTCCTCGTTTTACCCATCTTTGTTTTTCAGCTTGCGTAGTGAGTGTCTGCATTGTCTTTAACATTTCTAAGTCTAAAATTTCAGAGGGTCGTAGTTCCTCATTTAAACGAAATACTTCTGAAGCTGCTTGTTTTGCAGCTGTATTAGCTCTTGCATTAACTTTTGAAATCCTATCTTGTTGCTTGGTGTGAGCTGTGCATTTACAAATGGCTACTTTCTGAGGTAACTGAATAGATTCTAAAAGATCTAAAATAAAATGTGCATAATTAATAGGTTTGCCAGTAGATGTTATCATTCCTCGGTTTTTCCACTGTTGTGCAAAAACATGTACAGTAGAAAAAGCGTACTGGCTGTCAGTAAAAATGTTTACACATTTACCCTTTGCTAAGGTACATGCCTGTGTCAGGGCAATCAATTCTGCTGCCTGTGCAGATAAGTTGTGTGGCAAAGGTTTTGCTTCTATAATCTCAGTGTCAGAAACTACTGCATATCCTACTAGGTTCTGTCCCACAGGACCCCTTTTGCATGAACCATCCACATAGTATGTCACCTCGGCATCATCCACGGGGACATCCGTGAGATCATTTCTAGGTAGTGTCTTTTGCTCAATTACCTGCAGGCAGTGGTGTGGTGTGCTGTCTGCAGGGGTTGGGAGCAAGGTAGAAGGGTTCAAAGTCATGCATTGTTCAATTGTCATGTGAGGTTGGCTTAACAATATAGTCATACAGGAAAGATGCCTAACAGGGGAAAGATATGCCACCTTTTCTTGTAGTAAAATAATTGCGACTGCATGAGGCACTCTCAAAGTGAAAGGGTGGAATAAAACTACTGAGGCCAAAGCCTGTACTGCCATTGCAGCTGCAACTACTGCTTGTACACAGTGGGGTAAGGACCGTGCCACTGGGTCTAGTTGTGATGAATAGTAAGCAATGGGGCGTTGCTTGTCCCCATGCTGTTGTGTTAACACTGATGTCATATAACCTTGCTTACAATCTACAGTTTGGAAAAAACGTTTATGGTAGTTTGGTAATCCTAGAACTAATGAGGACGCAATTAACTGTTTCAGTCTTCAGAAAGCAGATTCTGCCTCTGGTGTCCATTGTAACAAATCCTGTGCTGCCATAGGCTTTTTATATATCAGGTCAGTCAGAGGTGCAGATTCCAAGGCATAGTTTGGAATCCAGCTCCGGCAAAAATTAGTTGTACCCAGGAAGGACATCATTTCCTTCTTGGTAGTGGGTTTTGGTGCTTGCAAAATTGCTACTTTTCTATCCTCATCTAATGTTCTACCTTCCTTGGATATTACATATCCTAGGTATTTGACTTGTTTTTTCCAAAGCTGCAGTTTATTTTTGTTTACCTTATGTCCTTCAGCGGCTAGAAATCGTAATAGCGCTATGGTATCTTCTCTACAATCTTGCTGGCTGGGGGCCGCCAGCAAGATGTCATCAACATAAAGTAAAATCTGACTGCCTCTTGGTGGGGTAAATCCCGCCGAGTTGCTTGCCATTTCTTGTGAGAATATTGTTGGACTTTCACAATATCCCTGTGGTAGTCGCGTATATGTATACCTTTTCACCTGAAATGTGAATGCAAACCAATACTGGCTGTCAGGGTGTATCGGTATCGAAAAGAACGCATTGCTGATATCTACCACAGAAAAATACTTCTGTTGAGCTTTTAAATCATTCAACAGGGTGTATGGGTCTGGCACCGTAGGTGCCCTAGGTATTACTGCGTCATTTACAGCTTGTAAATCTTGGACCATATGCCATTCTCCATTTGCTTTTTTAACAGGAAATAAAGGTGTGTTACATGGTGAATCTGGAGATTCTACTAGTATCCCTCCTTTAAGTAAGGCTGCTATAATAGGCTTTACCCCTGCCTCTGCATCTTTTCTTAAGGGATACTGTCTTTTCTGTGGTCTGAATGCTGACTTTGGCATGATAGTTACTGGTCCCGCTGTACGAATAAGTCCTACATCTGACTTTCCTGTTGAACAGAGAGTTTCTGGTATATTCTGTAAGGCATTCTCTTCCTCCTTTAATAGGAGTGCTAATCAGCTGTCCTTGCTAGACTGCAAGTGTACAGCTGGGTGGGTCTGAGTTATCCAATTCAGCTTCTGTATTTGTATTCCCTGTTCTGACAGTTCTAATTCTGTCTGTTTCTCCCATCCCGTGACTGCCCATTCTATGTTTTTGTTTTTAGTTAAGCTAACATGTGGTAATCAATTAGATTTATCAAGTGTAAAGAACTCCTGGGGCAATGAACAGCTGGCTACACTGTTCCCTTCCATGTCCCAGTACAGATTATGTAATATCAATCTGTTTGCATGATTTTTAAACAATACTTGCTCATATTCCTTATCAGGTCCTGGTGTGTTATAATAATACAGGGTAAAGTGCAACAAGTGTTGCTTATCAATGTCAAGGGAGGGGAACTTGCTGATGGCTACATTCATTAATTCTTCGGTCACAGTCCCTGGACCAGTCATAACCAAGTCCTGGCTGTACCAATAAAACATTTCACCCTCCGATTGCACTGCAAAGGTATCAATTTGTCGCTGTGCTTCCATACCCTGCATGGTTGGGACTACTGCTATACCAAATAGTTGCATGACGTCTCTGCCCAAGAGGTTTCCTGGGCATTTTGCAGAAACAACAATTTTGCTTTTCTGAGTCAATCCTGAAACAGGATCAGTTATTGCAATATTACAGGAGAGGGGCTCCCGATACAGCTGTCCATTAGCTGCTTTTACCAGTATGTAATCAGGTGACTCCGCATTTTCTGGCAGTTTGGAGGAATGTATCAGGATTCGTGATGCCCCTGAGTCACACAAGAATTTGACTTCCCTCCCTTCTACCAAGAGTGTAACTTTTGGTTTCGTGTCTGCTAAATAGAGCTCCAAGCTCAATAAAGCTAAGTCTAATATTTCATTTTCTTCATTGTCACTAACGTCTTGCACTTCCTCTATCTCTTCTGTCACATCCTCTACTCCCTCTATCACATTCACATTTGTCCTTTCTTCACTATCCCCTTATAGTGATTCCTGACTACCATATAGTCAGTCCTCACCCTCCTTGTCTTCCGTGGTTGCCTTCTTGTTTTTCCTGCAATCCCTTGCCAAATGTCTCTTTTTACCGCATTTAAAACATTCACCCCTTTTCTTTCGTCCTTCAAAGTCCTCTGATCGCTGATCAGGTTGTTTGTTTCCCTGTGCATTTTTCTTGCCCTTTTTCCGGACTGTACTACATAAACTTCTGCTCCATCTTCTACAGAAAATACTTGAGCTTTCTTTTGCTTTTTGCTATTAAAATGCCTTTTGGCATGCCTAGCATATTGAAGTAATGACTGTAACCTGCTTGTATGATGGTCTACCATGTGTTTTGTAATAAAACTGCTTATGGGTGCAATACTGCCTTTTAAAAATGCATTCTTTAACTGCTGTTCATATGGGGAATATTGTGTTTGATCTTCAGGAACCTGCATTCCACAGTGGTTATTAAAACATTCTAACAATCTGGCATAATATCGGTCAATAGTTTCACCTTCTTGTTGGATGCATTGATTAATGCAAGTCCAGTCTGCCCTAGGCTTCCATTTTTCAGAGATGCGGTCTGTAAGACCTTTTACTCTGTTGTCTAATTCTGCACTGCTATGTGGGAGGGGCCTGTGTGCAGCGTCACGGGGATTCCAGTTGCCACTAATCATATGCCAATCTGGCCCCACAATTTGTCTAACTACTTTTTCTACCTCTTCTCTGTTTAGGTTATAACTCAGCCTCATTCCTTGCAAATCTTCTGAGAATTTTCTAAAATTAACTTTTTGGATGGGGAATTCCCTCAGTGGCTTTCCGAATATCTTCCGGAGTGCAAGGTCTATACACTAAAATAGTTGGGTCCTGATTGTCCTGACCTGCCTGAGGGTTGGGTACTTCTATAAGTGGACATATTTCTTCTTCACTCATAGATCATGAATTCTTAACCATTTGATATAACTCAATGCCTTTATTTGAGTTACCTGCCCTTGTTTGAGACCTGGTCCCGATGGGATCTCTAATATACGGTTTTATTTTTACAATGTCTCTATTCTCCGTGACAACAGGATATAGTGGGGGTGGACTAACCTGTTTGCTTGCTTCATATTCTGGTAATAGAAGCAGAGGGACCGATGCTATTACTAAGTTATTGTCCTCCTTATCTAAAAACATTGTTTTTGAATTGTTCTTTTGTTCCCTGTGGTTTACTTCCTCAATCCACCTGTGTGCCTGAGGAATTCCTAATTTGCGTAGCTTTTTTACCCGACCTTTGGAATCGTTTTGAGCTGTTTGACAAGTTTGATAAGCAAGGATTTTTCTAATTTTCCGTCAAATTCATATTTATTATCCCATTTTGAATAAAATTTAATATTGTCGGCATGCTGCGACTGCATATATTTTGCGTCTTCAGTTAACGGTGTATTTTGGGGTCTTTTTGTGCAATTATTACCCATTTTGTTCTACCCTTTTGATCGTTACATACCATCTCTTATTTTTAACGTGGTTCCACGGATTTTGTTATAGTCTCTTCAGAATGACTGCCTACTTATTCTGTTTCTCCTGATCTATGACAAGACAGAAATCTTTTCTGTCCCTGACTTGTAAAATACAGTCTTGACAAAAACAATACAAATCTAGTCCCTGATCTAAAACAGAAAGCAGAAAAAAAGTAGATTCACCTTACCTGAGCCCACGTGATTAATCACCAGTTCGGAGACCCGTCCTTCAGTCGCAGATCAGAAAGTGGCTGGCCTCTTTTGTACGACAATTCAGTCGGAGGGCTTTTCAAATAAGAAGAACTGATTTGGTTTCTTCCCCATACGGTTTCAACCACCTGGCCCGTCTGATCCGAGGCGAAGAGAGGGTTCTGGTCCGAAGGACCAATCTGTCAAAGGAAAAAAAACTTCAAAGACCAATTCACGTAAGGTTTAAGTATGGCACCCTTTATTACTTGCAGCAAGGAGACAAAGCATGCAGATACAGGATTTGTCTGAATTACTAGTGAGCAGTATGCTACTTTTATACAGTTCTTTCCATGTTACACAGAAATGTTGCTTCTATTGCTGACGTAGTTAGACACAGCTTTCTGTATTGTTCTACAGAAAATGTTACTTAGATTTCCTGCTGACATGTTCAGATTTAAAACTCACTATGTGTTACATAGAAAATGTTACTTAGATTTCCTGCTGACATGACTGGATTATTGTTGATTTACAAAAACATTTGAGAAAAACAACCTGGCCTTGGGGCTTATTTTTAGCCCACCACAATCTTTCAATTCTTCAGTTGTGCAGTTCTAATATATATGTGTTACATTTTACCTAGATTCAAGGTACATTTCTAGCTTAGGTACAAGTAATTCTGACTACGGTTTATACTTTCAAGCAGCCTTTGTTTTCGTTATCAATAGCTTCAGCAGCTGTGTACTTTCTCATGGCATAAGCAGAAAATCAATAACTCTTTGCTAAGTCTCATGACACTAGTGGAAATGAAACGCTTCTTATTATTTAGCAGAAATCAAATGCTTCTTGTTAATTTCCATGGCATAAGCAGATCATAGCTGTGCATATTTTCATGACATAAACAGGATTGGAATGTCTCTAGTAGCTGTGCTGATTCATGCAGTGTGAACAGAATAAATGTATTAACCCTTTTAATCCTTGAATGCACTAAGCATGCATATTACTAATACATATTTTTCTAACACAAGGTCAGTCTCAAAACATGGACTCTGTCAACCACAGTAATGCACTTACCCCACTAAGCCACAACAGCCACCAGTCAGTGCTGTCTACTTCCTGACACCATTAACCACACACATACATAACACATTGACCCCTGCATATTGTGGAAATGGAACATGTCAGCAAGTTGACTGGGGCAGCCCTGGGAATGTGTGGTCTTCTGCTATTACTTTACAAACATAAATGTTACTGCAGTTGTATGGGAACACGGGTGTGTCAGGGTAGGGGCCATACCTCTCAACTGTACAGATTTTCACAGAATGTCAAGATGTTTGCCTCATATTTTGGGTCCATTTTTCATAAAATAGTGGTTGTCTGGAAAATACTGGCGAATCATTAAAGACTGAAGTTAGAAACTAATGACAGACATTTCAGTTTCAGACTTCTTACCCTTCAGAGAATTCATGCTAGTGCAAAACCTGTTATTCTAGCAACTTTCTAGGTTTGTAAGAGCAATACTTAAACATGTCCCTGTTTTTGGGCCTTTGACATACATTTCTTTATGGCTTTGTACAGATTTCTTGCTCTAAGAGGTTGAAAGGTACATATGGGACTCCAACATTGACATCCATGCATCTATCCTATGATCCCACTGTTTGTAAGTCCCTCACATAGTCCTGTGGGTTTTGCTGGCTTGGGGCCTACTGCATATTCTAGGGCAGCCAGTATTTGGCAGAAAGTTCCTGTTGTCCCACATGGCTGTCAGTTGTATGCTGCTATCCCGGTAGCCCACTCCATTCTCTTGCATACATGCAGCTATACCATAAATATGCTACCACAGTCTACTACTCCATTCATTTGTTGTTAAGAAGAGTGACTTATCTTATGCATGCAGCAGTTGAGAGGACAGCGCTTCAAGGCTGACTGCCATATGCACATAGTACACAGCCCATACATGGTATGGTACAAGTAGTGTGATACGGCTGGCATCCTTTTTACTGTGTATATGAGTCGGAGTGAGGTGTCAGTCCCTGAGTCCCAAGGTTGTCAATGCATGTGCTATGTATTGCCTCTTTGTCAAGGCCAGGGCATACTGGGCATGCCTATGTCTGCCTACAAGGACAGGCTGAGTGGGTTCCTCCTTTGAGTCCCCCTGTACCTCTGGGGACCTTGGCAATGGTGGGGGGCTCTGTGTCCCTTCCCTCTGATGTTTCTGCCCCAGCTGTTTCCACAGGATCATATTGTGTAGCATGGCACATAATATGAACATGTGTACACATGTGGCTGTAGAGTACTGCAGGGCTTCAGCAGATATGTCAAGGCAGCAGAGCCATCACTTGAGCAGCCTAACCACATGCTCTATTATATTTCTAGTTTGTGTGTGTGCCTCACTATGGCATTCTTCACTTGGTGTGTGTGCATTTCTGATCGGTGTCATCATCCACGGTTCCAGTGTGTAGCCAGCATCCCTCACTAGATGGCCGTATGGGATATCCCCCCTGGCAAATGTCTGGTACAGGTCTGATGAATGCCAGATGTGGGAGTCGTGATAACTGCCAGGGCTGCCAGCACACACACATTGATGATAATGCCCTGGGTATTGCACATGACCTGGCAGTTGATGGAGTGATACCCCTTGCTGTTGACATATACTCTACCCTCCTCACCGGGTGGTGCTTTGATGTGCACATGACTGCAGTCTATGGCACCCAGTACCTCTGGGTAGTGTGCTATATGGTGGAAGAGACACATATTGCTGGTTCTCTCCTCAGGGGTGCTGGGAAAATAAATGTGCTCACTGGCATGTGTTAGCATGACATCCAGGAACTGGTGGAGTACCCTGGATGCAAGATGCCTGTGAGACCTCTATGATATCCCCAGTAGGTCTTTGGAAGGTACCTGTAGCTAGTATTCTTAAGGCTACACATGCCTTTGTTTCCACTGGGATGGCTTCCCCTCTATTGGCTCTGGGTCTGAGGTAAGGGCGGCAGAGCTCGGAGAGTTCCTGTAGTATGTCCCTGTCCACCCTGTAGTGCTCTACTATCTCCAGCTCATGTAGCCCCTGAAAGGTTACCCTGGGCCTGAACACTCTTCTCCCCTTCAGTCTGGACCTATTGTCACTATCATTATTATCATTGACCTCAGCCTCTAGCGCATGCAGATGTAGCAGAGCAGCAGCAGCCCCTGTCATTTTGTCAGTTAAAATTCCCAAGTATGTAGTTCAATGCTGCAGAGTATGTGGGAAAATTCAGATTAAGGGCTGTATGCATACCTTATACTGGTGTGCTGCAAATACAGCCTGTATGATTGGCTGACTATGATACTTTCGACCTGCCTGGTATATCAGTGAGGGGTTTAAATGGGCCAGTGTCAGTTGATCAGGGCTTATCAGTCTTTTATACTTGATTGGCTTTTCCAGGCTATTTCCTTTTAGTTTTTTTTCAACTTCTTCCACTGCTAAGCCCTGCGGTGCTAGTGTAAACATTGCTCAGCAGTTTTGACCCTCCCCTATACATGGGCATGCTTAGCTTTTCTTTAAGCAGCTAAAACATGTGCCGAAAAGCTAAGTATAGCTTAGCAGCCACAGACACACACACACACACACACACAGACACACACACACACACACAGACACACACACACACACACACACACACACACACACACACACACACACACACACACACACACACACACTTAGCTGTGCTTAGCTGAGTGCGAACAGGCACTGCCAAGTTCCAATCTGCTTAAAGATGCATTGACACACCCCCTTTTGATGTTACCTATCTGTTATGCCTACACCAACACAGTTATAGCCCTACCACAGTTAGACCTTATGGACATGGTGGTCCTTTTTGCTATTCAATAACCCTGACTCATTTGCATACACCTAATTGCTTATACCCTGGATACTGCATTACTCCAGGGCCTATCACCTTAGCTACCACTATAACCGACAATGTATGACATTGCATGCTGGCCACTATAATGCAATAACTTTTTCATAGTTTTATATTCCATATTTTACACTTTTTTTTTTTTGCACAATAGCATGTTTGAACGTCGCTGTGGACTGCTTAAACTTGACATATGTATTAAAAAAATCTTTAATTTCTGATATATTGCATTAGTTTTTCAACTCAAAGACCATAGGTTTGGCCATTTGCATGGCTACTGAGCAATATACAACCTTTTATTTGGGCTGTTACAACCTCTGTTTAAATTTTATGCTCCAGTACATGGTTTGTAACCATGTACATTTTCTCTGCTGATGTGGCACCTACAGGGGTGCTTTTCTGCTTGCTGAATCAGTAAATCACCTCACTTGCATGTTTTCACCAGCAGATGAGGTGATTTGCATTCTGGGGACACCTCCGTGTCCACACAGTGTGTGCACACTCGTGCACGCCCCCAGCCTCGTTTCCTGGATTGCTTGGTGGCCATATTCTCTCAGTGTGACTTACTTCAGTGTATACCTGTTGGAGGGTGATATATTTTCTCTTAGTGGACCCAGTGAGAGAAAAGATTAGCTACATCCCAGTTGATGTGTACATGTAGAGGCTACACTGACATCAGAATATGCTGTGTGTGTGTGTATGTGTGTGTGTGTGTATGTGTAGAATTTGATATGATCATATTATATATAATGTTCAGGATATGTATTTATAATTATGCATTTACATGATTGGAGCATTTCTTGATCTTATACGATATTTCTAAACTCTTTGAATAAATATAATTTATATAGTTAGTCCCCCCCTTTTTAATGGGGGTTGTAATAATAATTTATGGGGTATAGCAGTTAATAGAGTGTTGTTATGCAAACGGGTATACATTTATGGTAAATGCTATGAAATTTATATATGAGCACAGGTTTGAGGTATGTATACCATTCAGACTTGTACCATTTATATATTTTAAGAGGGATAGATGAACATAGCTTCTATACGGCTACTGGGGTATAGCCATTTTCGAACAAATGGGGATAGTGCAGTGACATCATCTAGTTAGCGTATTTATGCACAACTGATAGAGTGAGTGCTATCGTATATACAAAAACATTGAAATGGGCAATAAATGGGAGCTATTTATCTATTATTATGATCAGTTAAATGGATTTAAGCATTGGTGGTGGCTGAAGTATACTACCATGCTTAGAACAAGGTGTAGTTCATATTTTATTTTATTATGTCAAGGAGTGAGTGAGGTACCTACCCAATATGATCTATGTCTTTCGATTGACAGCTTAGCTAGTCATTTTATTTGGAATTTAAAGCTTTATTTTAGTGATGTGCTGTTATAACCTTAAAAGCACTGAGATTGAATAATGTAGTTCTATTTGTATGTTTGTGGTTTACACTAGTGATGATAAGTTATGGTAGGTAAGTGGTTGTATGAGATGTACCTCTATATTAGGAGGTACAGAGATACACCTAATTATTTTCGTCTAAAGAACTATATAAGTGAACATGTTATACAATTTAAAACCTAAACATAATATGTATACCCGATTGCATAAAGATGTGTTTTATTTGTGGAAATGTTTTTATTGTTGCTATGCTATATATGAGATGGCAGTCTGCTAACTCGTTTGTTGTTGTTTTAAAGTAAACAAGGGAAGACTTGATGATGCTCCTTATTTAATTAGGGGGCGTTTATGTTGCAAAATGATTTGCTGAATGCAAAGTTTGAATTTAATGAGTGGGAGGTGCTTTTTATGAGTTTTTGTTTGTATATGGTCTGATGAAGCCATGATACGTGGTGAAAGCGCTCACCTATAAATAAATGTGTTTCTGATTTTTATTGGATGGTATTTCGAGTCGTGCTTCAGTGTACCGTTGCTGCTTTTTGATGCTTTGTTTAATTTAATAACAAGAAGCCAAAACTGAATAGAGTACACTAATCCAGTAAACTTCATGAGTTTACTTATTTATTATGGAGTCTGATAATGGTTCAGACTTCAGGACAGTGGGGGTAATCAACTCAGTATGCCAGTAAATCACATTTGATGTTAGATAACTGCATATCTGTTTGGGTGCTGGCATTTTCTTTGAGTTATGAATTATGTTATTATGATTACTCACACTACTGCATGTTAAAGCTCTGTGTATGATACTGATCATAACTCATTCAGAGATTTATAGAGGAGCCATAGAGGTTACAATACAGAGTCAGTCATCATCTCTTCTATACCCAACCACAGAGGGCACTTCCTGCTCCATGAAGGCAAAAAACAAAAAACAAACAAAAAAAATCAGGCATGGGATATTTTTATGGGCACTCATCAAATTAAAAAAAGAAAAAAAAAACAAACAGCAGGTCTTCAGAGAATCTGACTGTAAACTGCTAGATCAATCAAATGTGCTTCAAAATGAAACAAAATAAAGTACTCGAAAATGTTTTATGGTGAGTGCTTTCATTTTATTAGTCAAAACTTCTTTAGATATGTATGTTCCTTAATAATCTTGTGTTGAAGAAAGTACAGGGAATTTGTAGAACTTCAGTGATTGTTTCTGCTATAAAGTTGTCATTAAATATATCTGCAATTATATCTGAAATATTTTCAGGTTCAGAGTGGGTCATATAATTATTGATGAGCATTATTTCCTACTTGGCTAATGTAATTTAAGAGGGATTTATGATTAACTATAGCTTTGGATTCTAATTTTAATTTGTGCTCTGGCTTGTTACTCCTTATGGTAACTTTGAAACTTTGGTTGATCTCTTTTGACAGTCTTTAATATGGGTAAGATTTTGATACATTTGGAGCTTTAATTATTTTCTTCTATAGAGCTTATTAATGCTGGCATTCAGCCAAGGTGGTTCATTTTTATATTCCCCAATATAATTGTTCTGACTGAGACTGCTTGATTTATGCTGTTTGTTAGGTTAGATTAAAACTAATCGGCATAAGTGTCAGACGAGGCTACTTGAAGTCTCGAAATCTTCTAGCTGAATTTGACATTTCAACAGATAATTTTAATAAGGCTGGCTTTTTAGTCTTTGAATTTAGAAATAACAAGTGCTGTGGGTTTAGGTGCCCTAAAGCAGAATAGTACTGAATTGTGGTCTGATATGATCAGAGCTGAGCATACCATAAGAGTAGTACAAGGAGGTGTGATGTTTGTGGGGAAAAAGTATAGAGGATTTTGACTCACATTGGATTCGTTAACTATTTCTACAATGGAGGTAGCATTTACTACGTCTAGGAATGTTTGGGTATACCCACTTGTGTGGTATAGGTGCTCCAGTTAAATAATGGATAGTTGAAACCATCCATCAAAAAGATATTTTTAATATATGGGTAAGTTAGTAAGCTCATTTTAGATTCCCTTCAAAGCATTTCACTCCTTTTACATTTCACAAAACAGTGTTTTGCTGTTTCCTCCTCATTACATTCATTGCATTTCTTTTCCTCTATTATTTTTTATTTCATACTACATTTTACTGGTCATTTATCCAAAAAAAAATGTCCACAGAAAATCCCTTGCCTCATAAAACATATCAAACATGTTTCCTTCTTTTTCTTACAGCATTCCTTACCTCTTCATGCAATTCTTTCCATTGATACACCAAGTAATATATTCTATGACCATACTATAACATTCCAATTTCCATAATTTTCATTAAATTTTGCCTTCTATAACATAACTTTATTTCATATTTTTTCTTTCTCTGTCTTTTCCTGCTTACTACATTTTTTCTTCTTGCAGTTATTTTTCATACTTTTTTTATATTTCACCTATTATATTTTTCATATCATTTTGTTTCTCTGTTTTTTTACATTCTGCATTACCTTTATGGTTGCACATATGTTAAATATGCTACAGTTTTTTTACTTCAAACTTACTTTTTTATTATATTGCACACATCTTCTTAAGGTGTTCAATTATGACCATCATATAAAACTGAAACTAACAGTTTTTTGCCATCTTAGCAAGACATGGCAGAGTATGCTAGTTTTCCAAATAAGTATTTAACATGCACACCCCTTTCTCAAGTGATAAATAAAAAGTTTTCCACCAAATCAAGAACTTTTTAAATTCAACTATTTATTTCCTCTGTCCAGCTATACGTTCATACTCTCCAATATAGTTAATATAGTTCCATTCTCCATTTTTCATAATTTTTCTGTCATGGGTCAAGAGCACATTTATATTATTGCATTCATCATCAATACAAAAAGATATATGCTCAAGGGACATCCTTGTTTAACTCTTCTATTCATTTTTATCTTCCCATCCATACATTTACCATAACTTTCATAACACATTCATAATACATTCACTACCTTTTCCCTAGTTCAACATGCCTCTACTATCTTCCATGTTTCTTCATGGCTCACCTTGTCAATTGCATTTGTGACATTATGTTAGTATTCTTACCCCTTTGTTTTCTTCCAAATTCATATCTGACACATATTTACCATTTCTAACATTTCTGTGCCTTCCGTCTCTTTTCCACCACAACCTCATCCCTTCTAACTTTGACTAATACTTTCTGCATCCTTTTTGCATTGTTTTCCTTATGAAATTATAATCTGCATTTCCTAAGTATTATTGACATCTATTTGTATACATTATTTTTCCTCTTTTTTGCCTTAATCACTCCACCACATATCTCTTTGTGTTTTATAACTTTCTGCAACCAACCGTTTGATATTTTGATGAACACTCTTATTTATCATTTCATTCATTCCTTTAGAATATTCACAGCTTATTCCATACAATCCTAGTACTGATTCATCCTTTCTCTCCCTTATAGTTTCATATAAATTTTCCATTTTAATTTTATCTTCTAAATGCTTCTTAACATTTCAAGACATCAGTTTCACCTTCCAGTTTTCTCCTTCTACTTCTTCTTTTTCATACATTGTATTTTACAAATATATTATAAACACCTTCATTATTGCTCAGTATCTATATTTTATTTTACTTTCTTCTTCTACCATTGCCTATATCCCCTTCTCTTGTTTTAACTTCTAACCATAAAAACGTAAAACTTACTCTTTTCCTTTTAAACTATTTTGTCTATATATCATTGAGTTTACTTTCCATTTATAATACAACTGTTTTTCTTTTCTTATTTTGTCATTATGTTGTTCTATTTTTATAGATTCTCATAATGTCTTCATATTCCATACTCCAAATGACCTCTTTATTTCATTCTGTTCTGAATGTCTAATTTTTTTAAGAAAGCTTCCATATATGCCACCCACCAATATTTCAAGTTTTTGTAATGCACTCACATCATCATATGTTCTTTTAATAATTTTCTAGGTTCTATCTTCATTTTATCATTTTTGCTTTATTATCTATCTCTATCACCTCTTATTATGGCTCATATTGCACTGTGGTCTGAAACTTCAGTCATTTCCACCCCTTTTATCACTTCCTTCATATCGTTTGACTACATTACATAATCTGTTTCAGTTTTAAAAGGTCCTCTTCTGTATGTCAGTTTCTAGCAGTTTTATTACTTTTGATTTCAAAGACAGAAATGTTAGGTTTCATGTTTCTCAATTACCTAGTTAAATAAGGGTTGTATAATTAAATCCTGATTCAGAACACATGCAAAAGACATAGAGTTCATTGATGGCATTATTTAATAGCTAATAGATGTGTGGCTTTAATAATGGATTGCCTATTTGTGTTCAAATTAAAATAATCCCCTCACATGATCACCATAGTTTTGGAAAAACCCATAAAGAATGAAGATTTAGTCTCTTGAATATTTAATGGCCAAATAAATATTTAAACCTTTCCTTATTCAAAGGAAGAATTCATGAGGGGTTTCTTTTCTGAGACTGGATTCAATAATTGACTTTAAAATGAGTGTGGGGGTGGCAGTCAAATCATTAGTGTATCCATGTATAAACCACACCATTGAATAAAGCAACAGCCAAGTAAAAATTGAAATCCAAGATAGAAACACAAAGGACATTCCACCACAGGGAAGATATTGCAAGAGAAGTCCAAGAAATTGATAAACTCCAACAAATGATATGGAAATGTTTATTCTTTATAAACAAATAAAACGATAAATGATTTTGGACTAAGCCTTCATCAGATTATAAACATCAAAACTACTTAAGCTTGTTTATATTAAGACCATTTTCCAATAATATTACAGAATTTAAAAATTCAGCCAGTCATGAAAAAATCCATTCATATACTGCATAAGTAAAAGTTGGCCAATCAAAAACTGAAACATCTTGGTTCTGTCATCATTCTCAGTACTGTAGAGTAAGTTAAAACAACTGCCAATTAAGTATATAATTCAATGCAGTAATACTTAAAATTATTAAAAAATCCATTATAAATTCTTATGACGAGTATAAGAAGCATATAGATATGGCTTTTAGTTGACAAAAAGATATAAATAATATCTGACCAATCATTAGTGTTACATCAAAAAATCAACCAATCATGGAGAAGAGCTATAGATGGCTCTTATTCTAAAATTCCACGACCATTTCATTCACTCATACAAAAATGAAAACTTCCTCCAGATCAATATATAAGGACTTTTGTATTAAAACATTTATAATTCCTTGTACCTAGTGTAAAATGTATATATAGTTTTTAACTTTTTTAGCAAGTAAGCAGGTCATAAAAGTTGTCTGACCAATCATTCAGCTTAAATCAAATATCCAACCAATCACAAAAGCATTGATGTTAGCCCATATCTCAGCATCTTAAAAATTAGATGATTATATAACACATAATATTTCTTCCAAATGAGTTGAAATCCATAGCCGATCAGTGACAATCAGTTCGTTCATTCATACTGAATACAGAAACCATGCAGTCCAATGTGTCAATAATCTTATCACAATTAATATTAAAAACATCCACATCTTTTTAGATAAATAACATTGCAAACTATCATAATTGCAGTAATCCTATTAAGATTATACCTGCCTGTTGTTTACATTTAATAATTGTAAGTGTTCGCAATATAAACATCAATAATCTCTGCTGTCAGTATAATTATAGAACCATATGTTAGTTAGAACATACAGCCAGTCATATTGCAAAAAACACAGGATCAACCATTCAGAATGCGTATTTTGATCAGTGATGATACTTTGGTGGTGAATCACTTCATCCAATCAGAACATCACAGATCAGCCTATCAAAGCTTCTAACAATGAAAATAAACCAATCCAAACAATGGTGCATAAGAGATTGTATGACTATAAAGCCGTATATCATATTCTAATATTTTAATATGCGTAAGAATGCTAAATTAGTCTGACAATATTTGTGTGTTATCACAATCAAATTGCACAAATCTACATTAGTTTGCATTTATACAGGAAAATGTGGTTAGATTTTTCATATGCCCGCCTAACAAAACTACCACCGAAAAACCTTTATAGTCTTTGTTTATTAAACCTTATTTCTTTTGAGAGTACATTTTAGTCAAACATTACCTTTTACAAGTCAAGTGGCATAATAACGCCCCCTTTAAAGGCTGACAAGATGCATCATTATATTGTTGTTACCTTATATTTCTTTTAAGTATATATTTTTTAATCAAACATTTAGTGACACAGCAGCAACTGCCTTTAAACACTAATGGGATGCAACACTGTTATTCTAAATATGCCAATCAGAGTTTTTTTTTTAAGTTTTTTATTGTAGTAGAGGTTTGAATGTCCAATTTCCTCATATATAGACTTTATAGGTGGTTCTGCCATATTTTGCATGGACGAAATGATTGATTACAAACTTTTTAACATTGGTTCTTCCTTCCCTATGATTGGCTGAATAAGTATTTCATTTAAAATGATTGGTTGCATAGACTATCAAACATATTGTTACATAATTATACCGGTGGTAGTTTTTGACAGAGTGTATGTTTGATGATATTTATAACTGTCAGATGTCTATATATGGCGAGAATGTTTTTTGGATATGGACTTACATCTGTAATATATGTAAATTTGATTGGCATATTTAGAACTGAAATAAAAGCTCCACCTGGTGAACTGGTAGGGAGGTACATAAATAGAAATGGCTATCACTATATCATTAGTGAAGTGGTCTGCAATGTATAAGGTATCATCTATAATGGATGTGCAAGTAACTCTGGAAGTTTCCATGGCTCGCACATATGGCACACCTGTGAACTTTACGTAAAGATTTTTAGGGGCAACTTTCCACTAGGACATCTAATGGATGATGTAAGATATGAACATGAACCTTGGATCACAACTCTCATAAGAAACCCACACAACCCCACTGAGAAAGTTTACAACAGTGCAAGTGCTCAGACTAGAAGTATCATAGAGTATATTTTTTGGTCTGTTTAAGTCATTTCCAGTGTCTATATACAGATCCCTATCAGATGATAGAAATTTCATTTGACTGAATCCCATTTGACTGAGACCATAAGACTGAAATTTCAAAATACTGAAAAGTCACTTGACTGAAACCCATAATACTGAAATCTTACAATGCTAAACTTCAACATAAACTTCAACATACTGAATTGTAAAGTGGATGATTTAAAACCATCTGAAAGGGTACTTTTAACTGTAGAATCTTACCTGATATATTTTCCTTTCTTACCAAAGTATGACTGACATTGTCTTTTTACCCATGTTCTATATCTTTTACCTGGAGTGTTTTTATTAATTCTTGTTATATTACTATGCTCAGCATACATGATGTAACCTGTTTTGTGTATTATGCTGGATGTACTGTATTTGTATAACTTGATGTTGGAGCTTTTCTCCCTGGGCCTCCACTGAAAATGGACCTGGTCCAGTCAGAATTTCCCGGTTAACAAATGTAAAATAAATAAATAAATAAATAGGTGGGGAGCTACGTCCCACAGACCCCCCTAACTATATATACTAATTCCAGGATTTCACTACAGAGGAGAAAAGGTATATGCCCAGTCAATAAAATGCCATAACTTGCCACCATAAAAATGTATTAATTGCAATTTTTATTTTATTTTCTGTTAAGTATAACTTCTGAAATGATAGAAGGGAATAGGGAAGTACCTCAGGAGTGACTACAATGCCTCAGAGAGGCACTGTATAAGTGCAGACAAGGACTGAAAAATAGCCATTTCATAATAGGTCAGAATTTTAAATTACTTTATCAGTTCTGAGGGCATCAATCTATAATTGCTTGACATGATCACTAATGAGTAGGCATATTCTATATATAACAGATGAACATGTCTGCTCAAGTAGCTCTTGCAACAGGGTACCAGCCAATGTTTTGGTCAACCTATCGGTGTGTGGGTTCAAATCCAAACAGTAGTAATTGATATGTGTTACCTTAAATTAATAATTTCACACAGACATTTTATGAACAGTAGTAATTGATATGTGTTACCTTAAATTAATAATTTCACACAGACATTTTATGAGACGGAATGCATAAAGCATATATGCAATAGTCACACAACTCTTTGCCTAATATGTGTAATAATGATGAGATTAAACTGTGTAGTTTAAGTCAAGTATGGCTTCACATTCATATGAGGATGTGACAAATCTTAACATATTTATGTGGCAACATTCATAGAATGTAGTATATCACAATTACATAGCATTTTATGATCATTTATGATATTTTCTATGTTGTTTCACCCCCACCCTATTTCTCTTTCTTTTTTTATAATGACCTTTGGACTATAATTCCTCTTGCAACATGAATGATGACTAGCTTGGGGAAATAGAGTGGCCATGGGATTTAGGACTGCAGGTGGCTGTGGTGCACCATCACTGGCTGCATTTCTGGGTCACAACCTGTCAGTGTTGGGACCAGCTCATGCACTACCTGTTCCAACTGTTTCAGGTAGCTCAACTATGGGGGCTGATGCACTGGTACCCATTGGTTGGAGTGCCAGTGGAGGTGGTGATTATGTCACCTGTTAAAAGCTGACAGGACTGTTGGAAGAGATAATGGAAAGGGTCCTCAGTGCCCACAACAGCAGACTAGAAAAAGATTGTGCATCAAACAGCCAAATGAATGCCCTGTCAAACATTGTCTAATCATTTTGCAACAGAAGACAGTGGTGATAGTTCAGTGGGTGGGGACTAGATTCTCAGTGTATTAAGAATGTACCTCTGAAGTCCCCTACTTATTCCCAAATTGTGATGTCCTCAGACTTTCTGTGTCCATCATCATGCCTGTCTCTATCTTGTATGTCCTCTCTGTCTGCACATGCTACCTAATGTAACCTAACTTAACAACCCAATCCACTTATTCCTAACAGCAGTGTATCAAACATTACTTATGATTTTCTTTCTGAATAACATTTTCCCTTCTGAAGTACTGCAGAGATATGTTAGTTCAGCACATCACTTTATTTAGTACACCACTATCCAACCTCTGCTCTTACTGTTTCACCTCTAAGTGCAAGACGTCTGGATATAGCTAAAAGTAATGGATGGAAAAAGGCTCAAAAATAGGAACATATTGTACTTCTTACTCCTACACATTTAGGAAGTTGCTATAATAAAATATATAGCAGGAGCATGCATTTTCTGAAGGATATGAAGTCTGGTAAATAGCTGTATGTTATCATGTAGTGACGTCAGTCCTCAATACTATGCTAAAAACACAGATTGTATAAGGAACACAACAGCAGGACTTCAACATGTGGACACAGAGCATATCTATGGAGAGATATACCCCTGTAGTATCTACGTTATGGAAATGTTTTACTGTAATATTATGACACGCTTAAATGATGACTCATAAAACATTAACACAACACACATATTATGAAATGGCTCAGAATCAGAAATGTCTCTATGTCTGTACACCTTAGTGGTGTGTTGCTTGACATGGAGCACCATGAACCACTGCTATTCCTATTTTAAGTTCAGACACTGAAAAAAGTAATTATGCATGCACTGATACTTTGCCATCAGTCACACAAATGAGCTCATCAGTGCTGCACTTCAATAAGTGATTTTGATAGAAAGAAAGTAATATCAGTGGCTTGTATTATATGTGTATGGTTCATTGGTTACTGTAGTCAGTAATATCAGTGGCTTGTATTACGTGTATGATTCATTGGTTACTGTAGTCAGTAATATCAGTGGCTTGTATTACAAGTGTATGGTTCATTGGTTACTGTAGTTAGTAATATCAGTGGTTGGATTGCATGTGTATGGTTCATTGGTTTACTGTAGTCAGTAAAATCAGTGGCTTGGATTACATGTATATGGTTCATTGATTACTGTAGTCAGTAATATCAGTGGCTTGTATTACATGTGTATGGTTCATTGGTTTATTGTAGTTAGTAATATCAGTGGCTTATATTACATGTGTATGGTTCATTGGTTACTGTAGTCAGTAATATCCAGTGGCTTGTATTACATGTGGATGGTTCATTGGCTTATTGTAGTCAGTAATATCAGTGGCTTGTATTACATGTGTATGGTTTGTTTGCTTATTGTAGTCAGTAATATAAGTGGCTTGTATTACATGTGTATGGTTCATTGGCTTATTGTAGTCAGTAATATCAGTGGCTTGTATTACATATGTATGGTTCATTGGTTTATTGTAGTCAGTAATATCAGTGGCCTGTATTACATGTGTAGAGTTCATTGGCTTATTGTAGTCAAGGTATGAGGAGTTCACTGGGATTCTGTCTACTTAGTACATAATGTGAATGATTTTTGCAATGGAACACATTACTGGTAAACATTTGGACGGGTAAAGTGGGGTCTTTGGACATATAGTTGCAGAGTAGTAGTAATTAATGTACACTCATATGTTTGGCATTTATAACTTGTAGTTACCTTTCACAATGTACACACAACATGGACTCTGCACAATGATACACAGACTAAATGAGAACTGGATACAATGATCTTTTTTTTTGGTTCCCTCAGACCTTATTTTTACCAGCACGACCCCCAGTACCAAATGTCTATACTAGATCTTCCAGTTGATCTTTAAACTCCTCAGTCTTACTCCATTTTAGCTGGGGCCAGTCATGGATTATGAAGGTGCCCTGGAGGCTTGGCTGAGCTGCTAATTGAACCCTGGTTAGCTGGGATGTAGTCAAGGATTTATTCCTCTGCACCACTGGAGTGGCTACATACAATGATCTTGAGATAAACTGTCAGGTATGTAGGGCTGGCACTCCACTGGTTGACAACTGTGTTTACCATCGATCATATGGGTGGTCAATACACTTTAATGTGACACACATAAATATCATTCATGTTATAACAGTGTCCATCAAGTGATGCATGACTTATTGCTGTAGTAGTTAGTGAATTGTGGTCAATGTATTGCTGTTTTGTATGCCTCTCAAAACATATTCTTATTCAGCCACACCCATAAAGTACACTATGACTACATGGAGTCCAAGACTTGTTATAGGATTTCTCTTGTGGTGTCTGATGTTGTTACAATGTTCTCTAAATTGTGTACTTAGATAGGCAATCATTCAAATCCAGCAATGACTAACGTGTGTGTGTGTGTGTGTGTGTGTGTGTGTGTGTGTGTGTGTGTGTGTGTGTGTGTGTGTGTGTGTGTGTGTGTGTGTGTGTGTGAGAGCGCGCACATATGTGTGTGACTATAGTGTTTGGCAGGACTATCTTTTTTAATTTCTCCAAGTCTTTTGGGTTTAATACTGTGATGGGAATGGACTCCATTCCTAAGTCAAAGTACGATTAAAGTTCATGAAGTTAGTACTGCTTCAATCATTGATGTCAGCCAATTGTGCTCTTCACTGCACCCGCAATGTGCTCAGTAATGACTCCTTCTGCAATTCATACAGGGTTACTTGTATTGGTAACATAAGAAAGTACGATTGCAGATTATTTTTTTTATAAGACCCCATTGCTCCTACTACTATTGGAACTGTCTGGGTATCTTTCTTCCACTCGGTTCTGCCTGCAGATCCTGATATTTTATAACTTTGTGTCTCTCTGTACGCAAGACACTGTAGTCACTGAGTATGGCAATTTCAATGAGCAGTGCTACTTTTGTCTTTTTTCCATGGACAACTATATCCAGTTTTCCAGTATCTGTCTTTTGAACTATTAGTAATGTGTCATCCCATGTGATGTAAACTTCATTATTTTCAATGATGTTTTGTGGCTCATGTTTCCACTGTCTTTCAGCTACTTCAATACCATAATGTTTGCACAATCCCTAATACAACAGTCTTGCCACATTATTATGCCTTTCAGTATACAGTCCTGCCATTAGTATGTCACAACCAGCAATGAGGTGTGTAACTGTTTCCAATTCAGTTTTGCAAAACCTACATTTGTCTGTTTCTCCCACATGTTCAACAGACTTTATAAACCAGCATGTACATAGCCCAGTGTCTTGGGCCATAAATATTAACTTTTCATTTCTTGGTTTGAATTTGTCTCTCTTTAACAATTCCTGCGTTCATTCCTGATCAACATGAGGTTCTTCCAGACGTTTTCTATACTTGCAACTATATTTATGCATTTTCCACATTTCTTGCCTTTTCCTCTTGTCCTTCACCTTATATTCTTTCTTTTGTTTTTGGCACATTCAGTTGCTGCCTGATTTTTATCTACTTCTGGTTTGATTTCCATTCCTGCTTTGACACCAATATGCTTCTGCTAGATTAAGCAGAGATGTCATCTTAGATTTATTCTCCTCATGTTTCAAAACTTTCACTACGTTTGGGTCTTGTGAGATCAATAGATATGTGTGGAGTGCCACAATTGCAGATCTATACATGTAATCAATTTCAAGGAGACCCATCCCTCCTTCGGAACAGGGAATATATAATCTTGGAATGCACTGATTTTTATAAATCATTTGATGAGCATGAAGCATCCTTCTTATTTTCCTATCTAATCTATCCAACACATTTTGGGGCCAGTCAGTCACTCCAAAACTGTAAGTTAGGACAGGAAGAGCAAATTGGTTTATAGGTTGGATTTTGTTTCTAGATGTGAACTTTGTTTTCATGATTAATTTAAGTCTTCTGAATTATTACTTACTAAGTTTTGTTTACATTTGTTTGTTTTATTGTTGATCCTTCATCAATTCCTAAATATTTATACAGTCCCTCTTGCTCAAGTTCTTTTATATCGCATTCTTGTCCCAAACTGATGTTTTCCTGGTGCTGCAGTTTTCTTGCTTTAAAGGTTGCTTTTGCACATTTATCAGGACCAAATGACATTCTTATATCATCTGAAAAACATTTTTACAACTTGCAGTTGTACTTTCAGTTCCTCATCTGATGAGCTATACAATTTTAAATCATTAACAAAGAGAAAATGAGAAGTCTTTACACTTTGTTGTTTTCTAGGAACCAAATTATAGTCATGGCCTAAGCTGTTAAGTAGGCAGCTTAATGGGTTAAGGGCAAGACAGAATAGCAGCAGTGACAGAGAGTAACCCTGGAATATCCCTCTTTGTATTTTGTATCCTTGGGATAATACTTTTGCCCTTTATCATGGCTTAATTGCAAAGTGGTTTGTCACTGTTTCATGGTCATTGTAATGTAATCGATCAGTTTAGGGTATATTTATACATGAATGTGGGATACTACTAAATGCTTTTTTGTAGTTAAGCCATGCCATACTTAAATTCTTCCCCTTTTTACAGTTCTCCACTATGACTTTATTTAACAACAAATGATCCTTTGTTCCATATGACTTTCTTTTATTGCCATTTTATTCTGAGGCCATAATTGAGATTTCTTCTAAATGACTATAAACTTGGTCACCATCAATTACAGCATATGGTTTATATGTTGCTGGAACCCAAGTCATTAGTCTATAATTTTTAGGGTAGCTTGCAGGTTCACGCTTAAGCAGGAGCATTGTTTTTCCTGTTGTTAGGCAGGTTGGTGTCTGTTTTGGGTGTGCATATAAATAGTTCTTACTCATGGCTAAATCTTTATGCAAAAATGTTAATATTTTAACTAAACATTAGGTACTGCATCTGGGCTTGGGGTTTTATAATTAGAAGCTTTTCTTTACTTTGTTTCAATCTCTCTGGCTGTTACTTCATCCCATTTCATATCCTGTACCTTTAAACTTTTTATTCTTTCTTTTACTTCTTCTGTCCATTTAGCATCTTTGTTATGTTCCATAGGATCTTCATAGATACTTCTCCAAAATATATCTATTTCTTCTTTTTTTTGGCAGTCTTCCAGTTCCTTTTACCTTATTTCCCAGTTCTCTATAAAACTTTTTTGGGTCATCAATAAATTGCTTATTTTGTTGTTGTTGTTTGTCTTTTGGCTTTTTCCTGGTAAGGGGTCGCCACAGCTAATGATTGGCAGTAGATTTTTATGAAACGCTGAGGTGCCAGCTCAATACCCAACCTTCAATGAAGGCATGCCCATTTACGCACGCATGTCTTTCGAACGCTACCCAACCACGGGGAGGACATGCAGACTCCACACAGAAGGCACTCCCAAGCCAAGCCGAGAATCGAACGGTTTTGTACTTTTCCTTTATATTTAGCTGAGTATCTTCTATGTTTTTCCACCTGTGCTGAGATTTTTAGTTTATTTGCAAACGTGCATGATAAATCGTGGCCTGTTCTAATACTGCCATTGCTTTTATCACGTCTATCTTTATTAGTATTTTTGTTGGTCTATTCCCTCTTCTATTTTCTTCTAACAGTGACACATCTTGTCTTAATTGCTTTATAGTTTTCTCTATTCAATATTTCCATGATGCCATTTGATTTCTCACCCTCCTTTCCCTCACTACCCTCTGTTCTTGTGGTAGAACTTTATCAGTTAGTAATTTAGCTGCACAGTAATATATCCTGTTTACTTCTGTTATGTTGCATGGTTTTCTATGGACAGTCCTAATTACTGGATTCATTTGTTTTACCAAACTTCTGAGTTTTGGGGTTTTGTTGACCTTCTGCAGTCTATTTCTTTCATTGATCTTAATATATCTATCTATGTCTATTAAATCAAGTAACTCTTCTCTTAGCTCATTTTCTTCCAAACTGAGGGCACATTTTTTTTGTTTTTCGTTTCTTGCAGGCATTCTATAGAAAGTTCTATAGCATCTTCCTGTGGCACATTCTCTTCAATTTCATCCTGTGCCATCCATTGCTCTATCATATGGGAATTCACTAGCCTATCACTCCTCAACATTGACTGCATCAGAGTTTCCACAGTTTCCTGTTCCTTCCTTTGCTGTCCAGCTTCATGTTTCATGTGAATGTTTATACCAATTTCCTGTGGAAGGCACCAAAATATCTTCATATGGCACCTGACCAATTGCTTCCCATTCCACTGTTTTCCCCTTAATTTGGATATCCATTGCTCTATCCTGTTGTGGTGTTTTCTGAATTAGATTTTCTATACTGGATCCTTCCCTTCACAGGTACTCCACAACCTCAGTCTCTATTTCTTTAACTTCTCCATTACTAATCCCCTTTTCTACTTTTCCTTTTTGTCTTCTTATTGTTTGTATTGTAAAGTTTTCCATGTCTGGATTCCTTTGCCTGTATTTCTCTTCAGATATCTTTGGTGCTGCTCTTTTTGTATTGGTTAGTTTTGCTTTCTCCTTTGCATAAATATTACACCATATTAAATCTATTTTTCTTTCCCATGTCCATATTTCATTTTCAGATGTCTCCTGATCTTCCAGCTTCTCCTTACTTTGGGGACTCAATCCATCATGCTGTGATGTAACCTGTGTTACATCAAAAACACACCAAATCCTTCACTTCGCAGGCACTCCTTAACTTCAACTTCTATTTTTTAACTTCTACTTTACTAATCTTTTCTATGTAATTTATCTGGTGTGTAAATTTTCACTTGAGAGAAACATTTACATTGTGAGTACTTCCCCAACAATTTCAGTCCCTTTTAGCCAAAGCATCTGCCTTGCAACATACTGGTGAGGTCATCCCTTCAAATTTGTTATGTCTCACATTTGTAGTGAGACTTCTTCTGTAGTGTGAGCGACTAATGCACAGGTCTCTAGACTACATATTTAGATAGGTAGGTGTTCAAATTTAGCAATAACTAAATAGTGTGAGTGCATGTAATTGTAGTAACGGGTAGGACTGGCATGTGCAACTGATCTGTTGTGTAAGCTGCCTCTCATGAGAAACATTTGCAATGTGGTAGGACTCCCCCAACAGCTTCAGTCCCTGTTTAACCTAATCATCTGTTTTACAACAACAATGGTGAGGTCATCCCTTCAAATATGTTCTGTCTTATATCTGCACTAAAACTTCTTTTGTGGTGTGAGTGACAAATACATGGATCTCTAGATTACATATCTTAAATAGGCTGGTGTTTGAATGCAGCAAGAAATAACTAGAGTGACTGTAGTGACACATGGGACTGGCATATTTAATTCATTTGGTGTGTACACTTCCACTGAGGAGATGCATTTAAAGTGGGAGAGGGCTCCCCTAAAAATGTCAGTCCCATTCAGCACAAACATCTGCTTTGCAAGACAATGCTGAGGTCATCCATTCAAATATGTTCTGTCTCACACTTATAGTAAGTCTTCTTCTGTGGCATTGGCAGTTGATACCATGTTCTCTGGATTGTAGGCTAATATAGACAGGTGTTCAAATCTTGCAATGAGTAACTAGTGTGTGTGTGTGTGTGTGTGTGTGTGTGTGTGTGTGTGTGTGTGTGTGTGTGTGTGTGTGTGTGTGTGTGCATTTGTGTGTGTGTGTGGCTACATTGTTTGATAGGTGTGGCTTATCTGATGTAGCTAGTGTGTAGACTTTCTCTCAGTGGAAATATTTACAAGCGGTGAGATCTCTAACAAGTCTTTGGGAGTTGGCATAAATGGTTAAGATGTTTACCTCACAGACACAGGGTATATGGTTAGGCTCTCATCTTTGAGGGTAATTGTCTAGGCTTAAAATGGCCTGCAATGGTAGCTAACCTAGTACTTACCAATGAACTCACTTTTAAGCCACAGAATTGCATTGCCACACAATGGTGAGGTCATACTTTCAAATATGTTCATTCTTAGAGCTGTAATAAGACTTATCCTGTGGCATGGGCAGCTAATGCATAGTTCTCTAGAGTGTGGACTTAGATAGGTGTTCAAATCCAGCAATAACTGACTATTTTGTGTTTGTGTTTACATCTAGTGTTAGGTAGGGTCAGCTTATCAAACAGATATTCTGTGTAGACTTCCCTTTGGTGGAATATTTACTTGGGGAGAGGTTGCCTACTACTCTTTCACTCACTTTTAAGCCATACATTTGCCTTGCCACACAATGATAATTTCATACTTTTAAATATGCTCAGCCTCAAAGCTGTAGGGAGACTTCTGTGGTGTGAGTTCTTAGTGCATGGTTCTGTAGAGTGTAGACTTAGGCCGGTGTTTGAATCTAGAAATAAGTAACTAGTGTGTGTAACTCTAGTGCTAGGTAGGGGTGACTTATCTGAAAGATCTTGTTTGTAGACTTCCCTTTACTGGACCCACTTACATGGGAAGTAGTATCCCACTACTCTTTCATTCACTTTTTAGCCAAACATTTGCCTTGCCACACAATGATGAGGTTTCAGTCTCATAGTTGTTATAATACTTCTCCTGTGGTGCAAGCAGCTAATACAAAGCTTTGTAGAGTGTGGACTTGGATAGACAGGGGTTCAAATATGGTAATGTATGTGTGTTTGCTGACAGTGATGGACAGGCATACATTAAACAACTGATATGGTTGTTTCACACATTTGCAAACACTGACATGGCTAAAGGATTTTGAGCCCTTAAAATATATTTTAGGGGATACATGACCATTCCAAAACAATGTTTAAGTCATATCTTGTAGAGTGTGCTTTCTCACACCTGACGTTTAATGTCTTCTGTGGCAGAGGCAAATAATACACTGCTCTTTAGAGTGTGCACATTGATAACTAGTGGGTTAAATCTGTTGTTCTCACCTTGTGGTTGTAAAACAGATGATCTGGATTGTGTAGCAAAACGTTCATCAAGAGACATGATGTAGGTAAATCAGCATATGGTGAACAGTTACATGGCTACATCATTTTGATAAGTCAAACACATTTTATATGAGTCATTTGGCTTCAAGCTCACAACTGAAGTCATCCATTCATGTATGTGCTTTCTGAAAATATAGTGATGATATATTCCATGGCATCAGCAGTTAATATGTGGTTTTCTAGACTGTGAACATAGATAGGGAATTGAATCTGATAATGTAATTGTAGAAGACAATAGTGACATACAGGACTAGCTTACCCAACAAATGTTGCACTACTGTGAACACCAACGGGACTAAATAATTTTGAGCCAAAGAATACATTTTAGGGGAGGCATAACTATTGCAATAGACTCAAGCATTTTCGACAGTTAACTTACTACATGATGCCACTGTCACACCTGTCTGCTAGGTATGTTGCCTGTTGTGATTCAGGTTTTATGGATATGTTGTATATTACTCAATGGGGGAACACTGATTTTTGACATGATAGTATACTGCCTTCAGAATTATACTGTGTCAGATAGCAATAATTTGCATGTGTGACCACAGAAAGAACTACACACATAAGCCAAAAACACTTTACCCTCCTTACACATTGAAATGGTACATACAGCAGTTGTCATTACACATTTACTGGCATCATGCACATTTTGGTTATGATTACTTCCCTTGTAGGCTAACTATCATGGGTGGCCTTTCTTTCACACTTAGCTACTTATATCCATAGCATACATTGACATTCATAGAGAAACAGCCCCTATGTTAATGGACTGCATCTAATGACTTGTGTCTTCCAGGATTTCCATCTTAGTATATTTCTCATGACATGTCCTACATCTCCCATGTAATTATGTCTCATCTGTTATTGTTAAACATCTGTACCAATGCACTGCAGCATAATCTTCAGGTAATAAGTTGTTTAAAATGACAGTTCTGTTTCTATGATAGGTCCTTGTGTATTGCACCAGATACTGATTTGAGATGTATTAACTATCCCAATTCCTACCTCCCCAACATGACTGTTCCTGCCACAACTGTCAAGATTGTTTTAACTATCAGTACTTGTCAGTGTATTATGTCCAGTGGTCTTCCTTATTTCTCTTTAGTGGTCCACAGTATTTTGTATGTATTTTCCATTACCCTTGCATTATTATTTCGTTACATATAAGGCTTGGGAATTTGTACACTTGTGTTACCTGCATGTCTATGCACATATCGCAATTGATTCATTTGAAACATTTATCGCCTGTTTTACATGTCTCAATACACCTGACATTGCTATTGAATTTCCTACATGTCCACATAATGGTTAGAGTGTTTACCTTATAAACACAAGGTGCAGAGTTTGATTCTCACACAGGGTAATTGACAAGGCTTAAAAGGGCCCACAAGGACAATTAGCCTAGTATTATTCTATGAACCTATAACATATTTTAACACTGTTTCTGTGGCTCAACATGCTATTGTAGCAGTTGGTAGAATATCACTGAAGAGAGTAATTGGTTCTAATCCTTTCTGGGTTGATTTTTTTTAGGGAGAGAGATTAGTATTATGGCGAAGGTGTTTACCTTGTAAACACAAGGTGCAGTGTTTGATTCTCATGTGAGCTAATTTGCTAGATTTAAAATGACACAAACCACACAGGAACAGAAAACAGCAACACTGTAGTGAATATCCAAAGAATTTATTTATCCACAAGAACAGAGATTAAGTGCTTTCGTATAAGTACTTCATCAGAATCACAACACTAAACACATCCAACACTTTTAAGTACCCCACCCTTAAAACATAAAAAAGTTCCAATACTTTGATTTTGCCCAATGCAAAATGGTCTTTGAAGGAGATTGTGTTACAGTGAATCATTTTAACATTTTTTCAAGGATTCACAGTAATTGTAACTCAGTGGGGGTTGTATATGTCACCAGATGCTCAAAATGTGAATGTTGCTATGTGGGGAAACTAAGAGAAAGTTCAAGGAGCAAATGTATGAACATGGATTGGACATCAGGAAGAGGGATATAAAAAATGCATTGGCCAAGCACATTAGTGAACATAAGGACCACAGCTTCAGCTTCTTTGTTTTGGAAAGTTTACAAAGGGACCTCGGGGGGCTGGGAAGATCTGTTAGAAACCAAGGAGCTGAGGTGGCAACTGAGGCTCAATGCTACTTCCCCCCAGGTTTGAATGCAAGTACATCTATAGCTAGCATTTTAAAGTTGAAATCATATGTGGCATGATTCCACATATATTTCTTAGGCTATCAACCTGTTTTAATATGTACACATGTTATTTGTTTACTTTTATGAAAATCATTTTTATGAATTGTATGCATTTGAATTAGTTTTTATATAAATTTATCAATTTATATTATCAAAATCAAATGTTTAAATGCATTTGGAGGCTCTAGTGTTTGCTGTGTCATATTTCACATCACTTTTTTAACAGTCATAGTATGGGTTAATGTATTTGTTATTTTCATTGGTTAGGATTTTAAGGGTGGGGTATTTAAGAGTGCTGGATGTGTTTCGTGTTGTGATTCTGATGAAGTACTTATACGAAAGCACTTAATCTCTGTTCTTGTGGATAAATAAATTCTTTGGATATTCACTACAGTGTTGCTGTTTTCTGTTCCTGGATCCATTCTGTTCCTGTGTGGTTTGTGCCTTCTACGTGCTTTTGTGTTTGGTTCTAGATTTAAAATGACTAATACTAATTTATAAATAGGAAGCACTTGGACTGAATGCAGTGGTCATACTGTCTTGTGTTTCCTTGACCATTATCATGTCTCCATGTCCCTGTTTTTCAGGGATGTCCCTGAGTTTGTCTTTAATTTTAGTTCTGTCCCTATTAATCCTTTGTAATAATGAGTGACCTATGGAGAATGGAGATGCTTTTACTAAAGTAAATAATGACACTGCTTAGAGGTGTACACTTCTTTCACTTCTGAAAATTTATATTAATTCACACCCTCTTATTCTGTCAGCATCTCAGATTAATAGTACTAACACTTTAAAAAGAGTCCCTGGTTGTCTATGATTCACTTCAGAGCAGTGACTGTTATTTTTTAGGCTTCCCCTGCCTTTCATATATTCCAAGTTGCTCTATCTACTGTTGTGTCATTCACGCAGACCCACTTACTGAGCATTATCTTGCTTACAGTTCTGTGTTTACATTGTCCACATGAGCCCAGCCACACCTCAGTTTTGTCATGAGCATGTGTTCTGCCCATGAGCTTGATGTGTAGAGCAGCTTAAAGTCTTGCACCTTCGGTCAGCACACAGATGGATGATCATGTTATCTTCAGAGCAATGTGTACGAACTGTCAAATTCCTGGGAATGAGCTTGCTTTCATATAAAGTTATACATAATGAGGGGAAAACAGCCATTTATGCATTATGCATAACACAAACAGATTTACAGATACTTGTATCTCGATTTAATGATGGATATAATCTTGCATTTTGCATATATATCATAGAAAATATTCCATTTTATAGACATAACATTCAACTCATAAAATGTTGTGTGATGTGCATTCAAATATACTAGCCACTGTATTCAACTGTACTGCAATTACTTAAAACTGGAAAAGTACCCTAGTGAGCTAGTCGACTTTTCTATATATACATTATATGACTAAACTTACTAGACAAAGGCAAGCAGTAATACTTGAAGACTTGGAAAACAAGCTTAATATAGAACATATATAAAATTAATAGACATGATATAATACAGGGAAATACCACCTAAATATCAATTATTTTCTCATTCCAAAATGTTTGTATCTTTAATCCAACCTCAAGACTCCCACATAAAGATAGACAAACAAATAAATACCCTTTAAGTTTCACCCTTAATGATTTCTATCTGAAGCTGTTTAACTACACTGTTTGACTTTTTGTGTAATGCTATTTTATTTCCTTTTGCATTTTGTCACATTATCTGCAACATTTTTATGCATTAAGGGGGTTAAGACTTTTATGACTATAGAAAATAAAGTAATTGTACTAACGGATTCCAACTACAGGATCAAAAACATTTAATCCTAGGTACCGATTGCAGTAAGCACCTTCATGTGTGTTATCCATCACTAATTAACTTTAGCACCCATCTAGAAGACGTGAAAATACAGGTCTATGTATTTGAACAATAATATTACATAAACTACTCTTTCAGGTCTAACATTCAACTGTAACATAAACTGTTACTTAAGGGATGGTCACTAACAAAAATCAAAGGATATGTCTGCAAAAGACAAAGTAATGATGCCACCAGAGATGGCCAACAATAGGAGAATATAGTACTTCAGTCCAAATTATTGGACAAATATAGTAAATGTTCTTTTCATCACAGGGCACTCCAAGTGTCTGTAAAATTACATCATGGGGGTTGTAAAATATAATGGCACAGCAAGGCTTCTCTTTATCAGTCCATTTTATTCTATAACAAATTAGAAAATTATAACCATTTAATGTGATGCAGGGTATTAGCTAAGAGTATTAGCAGAAAAGATCAAGATATGATGATTTTTTTTCCTTTTATAGTTTTTGAGTGCTGTTGTCCCTTAATATTTCTGTGGAGACTGCTTTGTGAAAACAGTTCTTTTTTTGTACTTTTTATTAACATTTATGGTTCAGCAGACATTAATATTGTGTTTCGCACAATGCTTAGAGTTTCTCTGCAAAAGCTCAGCTCTATCATTTATGAGTGATGGAACGCAGATGGCATAACTCTACACTGGCAGCTTTGGATCCATCCATCCATCCAGAACTCCTTTTCCCATTTTTTCACATGGGGTTAAAACAGTGAGAATCATCTAGAGCCATGGTTCACACCACTGGGTGGCCAGGATAACTTTTAAAAAACAATGATGTCTGAGGATTAAGATGCAGGCTGCTATATTACTGAACTATGCACTGTCATGGAAGCATGCTCAGCTTATAGTTACCTTGCAGATTTTATCTGCCAGATTGATGGCAAGGTAATGCACTGAGTTAGCCTTGTTCACCCTGTTGTTACAAGTACTTATCCTGCTGCAAAATGACATGAGGTGTCATTTATGGAGCTTGTTTCTTAATACACTGTTTAATGCCTGAGTGCAGTACCACACACCAAAGTTTGCCTGGGCGCATTACTGAAAATGCATGTATATGTTGGAGAAGGGTAAAAGAGACAATCACAAAACATGTTGTAGGCTAGATAAAAGCCTCTGCTAATCTTTGTGGCTGGCTCAATCCTGCTGTTGCCTCTGAGTGACCACAGTAGAGTGCTGTCTTTCTTTTTACTTGCTGCAAAATGAGGAATGCCACTTAGGGATTACTTCAGTTAGGCTAACTGCTGTCTATACCTCTCTTCTAGGATGACAAAACACATTGTTCTCCAAACAAAACTTTATTTACCAAATAAGTAAATAGAGCAATGGCCAGCACATGTCAAACAAACACATAATTCTTTGCTTCTAACCATGCTACTGACCATTCCTTATAAGGAAATACTTCACCTAAGTACTACTAAAATATTTAAATACCTGCAAACATGCATTTCAATGTATGCATGTGGTTTTAAATGTATCATATCTATCTATATATATATATATATATATATATATATATATATATATATATGTATATATATATCACACACACACACACACACACACACACACACACACACACACACACACACACACACACACACACACATATATATATATTAGATATGCATGTATGTTTAAAAATTATTATCTTGAAGATCATATATAGCATTCCATGCACTTTAATCTTTTACTGGCTGGAGGCAACAACAAAGTATAACCGAATCAAACATTTTTCTAGGCACACATACCAGCTTTATTTTTTGCGCTGTTAACATATCTGATACAGATAATGCTTACAATTAAGTGATAAGGATATGTTTTCTTGAATGATGAAGTAATTTCTTTAGCAGTGTTAATTAATGTAACTATTTGCATTACTGGCTTGAGAAATAAATATTTGCAAATTATTATACTTTAACTAGTCTACAGCAATTTTCAATAAAAAGAGCAAAATTTACATCTGTAGATAGATTACCTCTGTAAGACTACTAATTACTAAGTGATTCTTTACAATTTTCATTGCTGAACATTCATTGGATTTTAACTGAAATGAATTGTAACACATACTGACATTAGATTAAAATAACACTTGTCTTCCACTGTCTTACGTTGTACTACTCCATCATAAACAACCGACTGAAGACTCATAATCATTATGTTTCAGCAGAACTGAATTTTATCGGGGAAAACAAGATATGCTGTGAATTGTAATAACGCAGACTCCTCTGTCATATAGACTGTATAGAGGGCATTAAAATAATATGAGCAATAGCTACTTAAGATAGGTGGCACTTTACTGCAGCTAGAGTATAGCACTCTGCAACCTGTATAACACAAAACGTAACAGAAAAAGGTAATATGCAGAGAAATAAATACTCATCCTGGAGTTCAACATATATTCAGTGGTCCAAATTATATAAATGTATTGCTTGTGACCAGTAATACAGTTTGTATCAGGCTACATGTCTCAGTTTCAAGAAAAAAATGTAGAAAACAAAACAAACAACCAGCTATCTAGTCCCAGGTTGGTTTTCCCATGCAGTCAGTCCCTTGTAGCAGATGACATACGTTTTACTGTTATTTGTGTTAGATTCAAACCATGGGGAGAACACGCATATGGAAGAGGAGCATCACATGGTATAGTAACTCTAATGGTTACCATTTATTTCTTGCCTGCAGACAAAAAGAAAGAAATGTAATATCATTTAGTTAAATATATAATTGCCATTATATTCCTCAGGGGACAAAGTTTGTTTTTCTTCAAAATGTAGATCATCAGCATAGAATTCTTAATAAATATGCCTTAGATTTTCTAATGAGTTGTTTAGTGAAGCATGATGCTGAGGGAAGCATTGTGTTCCTTTGCATGGTAAATCCTCGAAAGGTTTGTATTCCTCACTCGAGATGCAAGTTTACCCGGTCTTCCTCACGACATGAATGAAATAGCAGGGAACATACTCCTGGCCAGGAGTAAAGGCCTTGAAGTCTCCATAAACCTGTTGCTCACACTTCCCAAAGAAGGCTTGGTTTAGCAACTCTGAGAAGGCTTCCCGGAGGTGAGGGTAGTATGACAGCCGGAATTTACTGAAACAGGAGAATAAAGGTGACACATTAAAAGAAACATTGCATTTAGTGTACTTCAGTTCCTCATATCTATATAAAGCAAAAAGACATTTTTTACAAAGTGCATTCAGCTGACAGAAATTGGAGGAGAAACAGAGAGGAATCAAAGGTTGATCAAATGACTGTACAAAGCACTTTACTGTTATTATTTAGGATATGACAAAAGAAAATGTTAGACCTCTACCTGAAAATGGTCTGAGATACTCTTATGATGTGGACAAGCTTAAATAAGTCTTTGTGCTGAAAATATTTGGAAGCATCCTGCTTGAGGTGGATAAGTGCATAATAAAACTGATGCATGATGTGCAAAACATATTTGTGCATTGATGCTATTATGTCCCACTGCCAATAAAATGTTCATATTAGTGCCTGTGCCACATTCTCATCTCCTCTACATCTCATGAATCATGTCAGAATAGTGTCCCTTTCTTATAGCTATTAGTGTTCCCTTTGGCTCCTTGTATATGTCTGTTGAATGCTGCCTAACTACTGTTTTTATCTACAGGCCTAAAAAAGGGGGTCTGTACAAAGTATTATTGATGACTCAGTAATTTCTTAATATTGTTTTGTTCTGTATAGCTTTGTGTGTCTGCATCATCATCTATTCTGCATACTTTTATATGCGGTAATGTCTTCTATGGCTACATTCCTGGCAAAAAATGGTCTTGGGATAATTACTTACCTAACTAACACAAAGTTATGAAGTAAGGAAAGAGTCAGTGAATGAAAATGTTATCTTTACCAAAGGTCTTCATTGGCTGTTTATTATTCCCCTAGTATACCTCATCTGAGTAACATAGATGAATAGTCTTTCCTAGACTTTACCATTAGAATGTATGATGTAATAAGAAGTATTGTGATGTCAGGCAGTTTAACTTAAGAGAACACTAAAACTATAAGCGACATATGACTTTCATTCTGTAGTCAAACATTTGATTCTCTCTATCTGCACACTGGGTAACTCTTAGCAAGTTGTTTAACCAGACAGTGATCTGGTGTCATCCGTGAAAAGAAGCACTTGAGTACAGTATGTTTTTATGTGATTAAGGAATAAGTAAATATGCATATTAAAACAAGCTGTGATATTGTCTCAATATCTCAGAGAAATCTGCTCACAATAATATTAGTGACTTCTGTGATATCCTTAACTGTGGCATTTATCAGTATATACTAATAATACAGAAATGTCAGGGTCAGTTCAACAAAAGCACTTTTAATGGAATTGCAAAATGAAGAATATATACAACAGAAAAAAAAAACACTACTGATCTTTCAAAATTGCTTTATTCAGAAAATAACTGTAGATTAAATACAATCATTTACTTAGCATAGCTTCCACGCTTAACTATGAATTCAGTTTAGTCTTAAAGGTTGAAAGCAATAATATCAGAAAACTGAATGGAAAAAATTGTGAATATAATGTGCTGTCAGTAAGCCATGATCAACCATTTACGTTTTATGCAGGTATTAAAATAAAATAAAAAGAAATTTGTCAGAGTACTTCAGAGTATTATAGTAGTGACACCCTTTATAAGGCTGTGGATATGACAAGTGTTGCCACACTGTAAAAGCTAAACACTCACACTTCTTCTGTAAGTTACACATGACTTTCTGACTATACCTGGTACTTTCCTACACAGAACCAAAAAGATCCCAATGTAACTCTTTCCAGTCAAATTTAACACAATCTTGTTAAGTGGACATGTCCCTGACCAATGGTAATAGGCTGTAGCAGTACTATTTCACAAAGAGATGGTCACATCAGACCTAGAAAGTTTTAATTCCATCACCCTGTCCAGTCAGTATTCTATTTAAAATGATAGATAGAGCTGTAATAGAGTTTATAAAAATGATATTGAGACATACTTTTTTGAGATATGGTACAGCGTGGGTTTGTTAAGAGCAAAATTGTTATTATTACTGCAACCTTTAAAGAGAAAACAGCAGCGTATGTCATGGAAATGACAGTGCAAGCTTCCTCCCATGACACTACCAAGGCAGTTGGCATTATTCCACTTAAGGAAACTGTCTCTTGTTCTGATATAATTCTGGTACATGCTGCCCTCTTGTTCTTTTAACATTAGATCTAAAGAAAGTAAACTGTTCAAATTTTTATGGATGAATAAATAGTAGTTTATTAATTGCACTGGTTTGTACGTCATTTCCTTCCTGCATCATTACATTGTCAGCTAGTTTATTATCATTTTCTCCTAATGTAATACACAGTAGTTTCCTAAATGGATTTATAATAAAAATGGTACAGAAAACCTGGGGACTGTGACTATATCTCCCCAATCATACAGTACAAGATATTTCATACATTGTAAAAGCTAAATACTCACACAGTTTATATAATATATACTATATATTTATGGATCTACAAAAGTTAGTGTAAATTTCAGGAAGTTAATACTAAAAACAGTGACCAGAAAAGGTGCGGAAAAAACCTGACACCTGGATTGACTGCTCAGATGCACAATGTCAATCTTGCACTTTTGTTGACCATCTGTTTTATCAACCAAGCTGTATTGACAAAACAGAGTTTGATATTTGAAAATTTCACTTGCTGTAAACTGTCCCATAGACACACACACATGCGCACACACGCACACACGCACGCACACACGCACACACGCACACACACACACACACACACACACACACACACACACACACACACACACACACACACACACACACACACACACACACACACACACACACACACACACACACACACTCACAGATTCCTGCTAGGCTAATGACCTGGGGGCCTTTCTAAGTCTATCCAAGTTTTCCATAAAGAATAATGATGTCCTGTATCCAAATAGGACACTGAGGGCCAGGCATTTATACGCTTCCTCTGTCCATAAGGGACATGGGTGCCAGACCTGGTGTAAATTTCCTCTTCCCCATCCAATGTTCCAGGCTGCTCTTAAACTGGTAATAGATGAATTCAGCTTCACATGGACGGGAAGCCTGCTCCATAGGAGGGGCGGTCTCTGAAATGGTTTACATTTAAAATACAGAGGGAAGTTTCAGCAACCACTGGTTGTCGAATAATGGTTGGCCGACTCGTGTTGCTGATCCTTCAGTTGTGCAAGTCTCATTTTAGTGAATGCTCAGTGTATTCACAAAGATGAGGTCGGTCTTTTAACTAGAGATCACAGTAGTGTGAACTCGGAGTTGGAATATTTAATGTGCAGGGGGTAGTGCAGGGGGGATTGCAGTGTCAGACTGCACACCACAGATGTTGAGAAAGGTCAAATTTGCAACAGGAAGTGTATTTGGGACATTCTGACCTTTTCCACTTTCCGTGTTCAACCTTTTAGTCGAAATGTAAGGTGAGTAGACCTTTTGAGTGTCAACTATATGATAGCAAACCCTCTGGAACAATTATCTGTCTCTACAGCATCTTCGGCTTAAGTCACAGACAAAATTTATGTCCCTAGCCCTTGTATTTCTGGTACTGTTTTGACTTATGAATATATATCAGATTCATAAGTTTGGGGTTTGTGGATGCCTTGTAAACCAGGCATAGATCAACTCTCAGCAATCTATAGGAGACTGAGTAGAGGAAAGGGGCTTCAAGGTGCTCTGCATAAGGCAGATGTTTGTTACATCATATTATTTTTGTAAGGAACCTCTGAGGTCGCTCCAGTTGCTGCATATGCCTGGTCAGGTACATACCAAAGAGAGTATTGTGCTCTATAATTGGTCTGGCATGGGTTGACTTCAGTGTGAAAAAGATCTCTTTGGACCTAGATGCAATGCTCTTAGTTATAAGTTGTGCAACATAAAAAGGATTTTTTTAACACCATGGCCATGTGGTGGTCAAAGGTAAGGGTACTGCCTATGTGAGTACCCAGATCCCTGACCACTGGGTTGACTCTTAGGAGTGTATTATCAGCATGGCAATTAGCTGGGATGGTTGACTTCCCAAAGGGTGCAATTACGCATTTCTTAGCTTGGACTTTAAGACCATGGCTTTGGCATCATTTGTTAGTCAGAGATAGACCTTCCTGATGAATGCCAGTGTCTGCAGGGCAGTCTATGATAATCCCCAGATTACAATCATCTGCAAACTTAGTCAGCAATAAACCTTCAACATTTACTGATATTTTGAAAAAAACAGATGCCAAAAAGTAGTGGGCCCAATACCACGCCTTGGGGGACTCCACTAGTGACTGGCCTCTTGGTGGAGTGGCCTCACCTGTTTTGACCTTCTGGGTCCTATCAGTGAGCTAGTTGGCTATCCAGTGGGTGATAAAAGTGTTTATACCTAAATTAGTGAGCTTTCCTATAATGCCTGAGTGGGGTATTGTACCAAAAGCCTTGGCCAGTTTGAGGTAAGATGTGTGCACAGTCTTGCCTTCATCCAAATCTTTGGTGACTCTCAAAAAAGTCCACCAAATGTAATAGGCATGTCCTTCTTTTAACAAAGCCAAACTGTGATGAGTCCAGCATTTACAGGTTACATATGTCCTCATTTACCATGTCCACAATGATTTTTTCCAAGGTCTTAAATATCAGACTGGTAAGACTTATTGGCCTGTAATTACCCAGATCAGTGATTGGACCTCCTTTGTGCAGGGGAATGACTGTAACCATCTTCCATTCCTTGGGCACAACACCTGACCGAAGGCTCCATTTGAAAAGAGATTCTGTACCAGAGAGGTCCTGTTTCATTCTATTTATTTAACATCCAGGGATGTTTTATATCTATATATCTATATCTATCTATCTATCTATATATATATATATATATATATATATATATATATATATATATATCTAATCTATATATATATACATATATACATATATATATATATATATATATATATATATATATATATATATATATATAAGTAGAGAGAGAGAGAGATATAGATACAAATATATATAATATGTGTGTGCGTATGTCTGTGTGCATATGCATGTGAGGCATTGCTTACACTGACTTCTGTTATAGGCGACAGCTGTTTTGCTTTTACAATTTGTACAAGATTACTATAATACAGGTAAAAGGGTATACTCCTAACTTCAGTGTTGTGTTTACTCAAAGATGGAATACTTAAGTAGCAGGGAGTGGAGGTGTAGGGTGGCTTGTCCTCCTATGATATATTGTTTTTAGTTGAATGTTCTGAAATTATCTCTTGGAGCATGCATCGTTCACTGTTGATTATTTTACATCAGATTAAGAATGTCAGCATTATGTAGATACTGCATTAGCAGTACGCCCATTTATATATATATATATATATATATATATATATATATATATATATATATATATATAAATACACACACACACACACACACACACACACACACACACACACACACACACACACACACACACACACACACACACACACACACACACATGCACATGCACACGCACACACACACACACACACACACACACACACACACACACACACACACACACACACACACACACACACACTCATACAGGTTTAGTATCAAAACCTGGAAATACACCCAGTCAAGTCATCATGTTGTCGAACTGGAATAGCGAAAATGAAAACATATTTCATCCCCCATGAGAGTTGGATAGCCGTCATTTTGGCAATTTGCCATTTGACCTGCATGTGCCGTCTGGATG